>NC_089741.1:74637953-74662953 GCF_040412425.1 Macrobrachium rosenbergii | reverse complement strand
TATATATATATATATATATATATATATATATATACATATATATATACATATATATATATATATATATATATATATATATATATATATATATATATATATATATATATATATATATATATATATATATATATATATATATACATATATCACCTTTAATATGTCTCATATATTGAACAATGTTTCTTAAAGTTAGAGAATCATTTATACTGGAAAACCTCTGTGCATTTCTTACATTAAGAAAACACAATTCCTCACCATTGAAATAGATATATGACGCGTCCATGACGATGAAAAAATTATATCAGCATTGTATTGTGGAATTTGGGGAGAATTTCCACCAAATAAAGGGGAAGATTCCGCTCTCAACCGAGTTGCGTTTCATGAAGCATCCGGATATATTGAAAGCTAAACCTACAGTGAGTAAAAATATTTCTTTTTGGCTGAATTCTTGCTTTCTCGCTGATACCTCTTAATGTGATATTTCCAAACGCAGGTTTAGAATGCACGTTCATAGTTCTGACCAAGTATTTGAAGACTGTTTTTCAATGGCTAAAATATTTGCTATATTTTCCCGTGAACATAGTCACCAATAACTACATACGAAATACCAAGCGTACGCAGAATAAACTGGAAAGTGTTTACAAATTGTTATCTATATCTTTCTTGCAATATACTGTTGTTCATTTTTTTTTTTTTTTTTGAGATTCCCGATAGTTTATTGTACGACTAAAATTCATATTTTTTTTTATTGATAAATCATTTATACTTTTAAAAACTAGTGAATATTGGTTTAATGTATTCATAACACAGAGAGACATAACCCATATATCGATTGGAGGTGAACATGAAGGGTGGGAATAAACCGATCTTCAGCGTCCAATCTCAAGACAGACAGAAAAAGCAGGGCGCGGTATGAGTCGTTGTATGTCTAAATGCTTTTAAATAACAGAATGGAGTTAACTTTAATTCTGAAGATAAGGAAAGACTCATAGGTATGTAAAGAGAGAGGGAAATGAACGTAAGATAGAAAGACAGAAAGAGAGGGAGATTATTACGATGTATACGGATCAACTGGACTCTAGTTTGACCAAGATCCACATAACACCATATACTGCATGTTAAAATATTACCAAGGTCAACTGGCTCTCGCTTGGTCCCAATTCAATTGAAAGCAGGATCCTCAATGCTTGTGTAATTTAGACGTTACTTCTGCGTTTTGATGCTTCTTTCAGTTCCTTTATCAAGAAGCAAGAACTTTTTTGTGCTTTTGTTGTATCCACTGCAAGCGGAAACAAGATCTTTAATGAAATGAGTTACCCTGTCAATATTTTCCATGTAAGATTAATTTTACGCGGTGCAGACCCAGACGCTTGATAGATTTGCGTCTTTTAATTTTGTACGTTTTACTTACCAGCGCAATCTCCTTAAGACGTCGTTATAATAATTTTTTTTTTTTTTTTATTTCTCGTGAAAATTTCTTCCTGAAAACATTGAGAGAGAGAGAGAGAGAGAGAGAGAGAGAGAGAGAGAGAGAGAGAGAGAGAGAGCTGAACTTTAATGAAGAGCTAGAAATGTTTTTAAGTTGACAGGGTGACTAACAAAAGTAGCCCACGTGAGAAAAGCATATGTGGAAAATTGATGTAGGAATCATTGTACCCCTATAGTCAGTGTTTGGTCACTATGCTTTATTAGATCCAGAGACAATTTATTAGTAGTATTATTACTGTTTTCCTATATGTTTACTTCGTCAAATTTTTTGTTGTTTTGATAACTGCAAAAATTTTATAATATATAATGTATTATGAAATCCATACATTTTTTAGGAAATATAGATCTTTTCATATGATATATATATATATATATATATATATATATATATATATATATATATATATATATATATATATATATATATATATATATATATATATATATATATATATATAAGAGCCTCGATGGCTCAGTCGGTTACAGCAGCAGCTTCGGACTTCGTAGAGGTCTGTGGCGCGGGTTCAAACCCGCAGCCGGCTGATCAGAGAGGCAGACACTTTGCTATCTGTGTAGACATCCCGGGATTATATATGTAATCAATGGATAGGTTTGCTTAAAAGCAAATGGATGTTACAGACTAAAAACACACACAAAACAAAGCCACTACAACACCTTCTAAAAACATAACAAACATCTCACACGTCTCGAACTCTCGCCATACCCGCGCAATAACTTCTCGCTGCTGGGAAGAAAGGGCGTTGGGTCGGGTATGATACATGAAAGCGATGTCAGGCAGGGCAGCCGATCGAGACCACAGGTCTACCCCAAAGCCAAATCAAAAAGTCCTTCAAAAGAAGGCATCGTGCTTACCCCATACAAAAATGGGAATAAAAGCACGTTAAAAGAAGAAGAAGAAGAAGAAGATATATATATATATATATATATATATATATATAGATGTGTGTGTATATTATTTCATTCATCAAATGTTTGTATAACTGCATTTTCCAAAATTATGAAGCCCAATCCTGTGATCAAAGCTTATATGAGGGAAAGCTTGACATTCGTTTCGATGAATTTCAGCAATATTCTTAACTTGGGTAAATGAAGTTTGCCAGGTTAATGGTATTCCTTTTAAACAACAATCAGAGATGAAAATGGGCGTACTGCAACTGATGGCTGAAATTGTGTTGTATGTTTATTGTATTCCTACAATAGTCACATCTAATTTTTAACAATGTATAAATCAAGATTATTCTTTCAAGTGCTTTGACAAAAAAAATTGTGTAATCTCGATTACTTGCGCAACATAGTCGAAGTATCTTCTGTCCTAATTAGAAAATGAAAAGATTTAAAATTTTATAAACATTATAAAATTCATAAGCACTCTTGGAGATACCTGCTAAGGTGAGGTGACCTCTTACCTCTAAAATATCGGGTATCCAAACGCGACTGCCCTCGTTATCCTTTCAGATCAATGACAAGATTTCCAAAGATTTACCATTGAAATAGTAAGTCTTCTTAAAAAAAAAAAAATGATAGGTATTTGTGAGCTCTTGATAAATATTTGATGTCAAAAGATGATTTTCTGTACAATGAAATTATGTAAAGTAGTTTTATTTCAAATTACGGATAAAATATTTGCATTTCATGATTAAAAAAAAATTGTTGATTTAAGATATACTTTTTACCAGACATGCATGTTTCCCTTTGAGTGTTTTCAAATGAATTATCATATTAAAGGCTGTGGTTGTGGCTGAAATGGGGAACTACAGACCCTCAAAATGTGTTTCCTTTTTTAACTATTTATCGTTTTTTATTTGTTTCACATTTAAATTTTCAAAATTCCACTCTTAATATCAAAATTAAGATTTTGAAGAAGCTAAACTATTCAAAAACTGTTTAAGCAATTGCAAAGTGTATTTGTGGAGTGAGTGTTTATGTGTAAGAGAGAGAGAGAGAGAGAGAGAGAGAGAGAGAGAGAGAGAGAGAGAGAGAGAGAGAGAGAGAGAGAGAGATTATGTACCCTTATAGTAATATGTAATATTTATTGAATGTTATTGTTTCTGATTATGGGACTTTTTTTTATCGCGCTCAAAACTATATCTGATATAAAAAAATCTACATTTTTTAGTTCCGTTAATATATCATAGCATCGTTATATCCATCGAAAATATCAATAATGTACATAATTAGTGAAACTCCCCAAATGAATACCTTTGAAATTTTCACAACTTTATGTGGCCGTAATAAATGGCAAAGAATGAAAACGATCCTGGTCCCATTCACACGGGACGAATTGATCTGATAGGCTCAGACCCGGTTACTGATGATTTCGGAACTTATTTTCATTGGTAAAATGAGAGACCATGCTTCAGCCGGAAAGCAAATTGTAAAGAATTATTACAGTGCTCGTTCTTCTTTGACTGAGCTGTCTTGCTAACAACGACGGTTCTTTCTACTGAAGTACTCGTACAACTTAACAATAAGGAATGGAAAATTAAATTACATGTATGGAATATAAGTAAAACATTTACATGCAAACGCTGCCAGATTTTTAAAGAGAATAATGAAAACTTTTGTAATTACTCTATGGTGGTTAAGAAAAACAGGAAAATCAAAGCAAAATGTTCGGATAATTTAATTATGCTTTTTTGTAAAAATTCAGAAAATAATTGATTTATTATACAGTCTGTAAAGTAATTTTTTAAAAATATATAGAACATTATATCTCTGCATAAAAAAATTCTGAATTTCCAGGGAAAGTTATAATTTTCATCTTTTTTTACCACTGGCAACCGTAGCATACTGATTAGCATCATCGATTTTTAGGATGCATGCACACAGACACATTCATACATACATATGTGTGTGTATATGTATATATATATATATATATATATATATATATATATATATATATATATATATATATATATATATATATATATATATATATATATATATATATATATATATATATATGTATGTATATATATATATATATATATATATATATATATATATATATATATATATATATATATATATATATATATATATATATATATATATATATATATATATATATATATATATATATATATATATATATATATATATATATATATATATATATATATATATATATATATATATATATATATATATATATATATATATATATATATATATATATATATATATATATATATATATATATACATACATATATATATATATATATATATATATATATATATATATATATATATATATATATATATATATATATATATATATATATATATATATATATATATATATATATATATATATACATACATACATATATATATATATATATATATATATATATATATATATATATATATATATATATATATATACATATATATATATATATATATATATATATATATATATATATATATATATATATATATATATATATATATATATATATATATATATATATATATATATATATATATATATATATAGCGACAATTGTAGTTTAATATCCAATTCGCTCTACCACAGAAATATCACCGAAGGAATTATAAGTGAAGTAGTTCAAACTGGATATTAAATTATATTTTTAGCTTAATGTTTATACATAAAATGTCACGGTAATGTGATACACACACATACACACACGCACACACACACATATATATATGTTTGTGTGCCCGTGTGTGTGTGTGTTGGTGTGTGTGTATGTGTGTGTGTGTGTTCTCTCTCTACCCCCACGTACTTCATGTCATATTAATTGAGAGTGATGAAAGGTATCTAACGAGTGCGTAGGCTTCTTCCTGCAGCGACAAACGAGATAACTTATCTTTAATTAACATTCACCATGGCCGTCTGTTTCTCTCTAAATAAATATATACATAATGATATGCATGAAAAGGAAGATGCTATTTATATTCCGCTTAGAATTCGACACAGCAAGAGATAAAATATCGTCCGATAAGATTGTCCTGATGATGCTGTCGGGTAATATTTCGATGTCTACCACTTTTTAGAAAACAACTAGAATTCTTTTGTATTTCTTCCAAGATCTTTGTCTAATCTATATCAATGTATTCTGAAGCCATTCTCTACGAAATTACGTCTATGTAATCAAATCCGAACAAGTAGAAAAACAGTTGTTATCACGTTATATATCAAAGTATGGTTCTTATTTTCATCTTTGGTTCATCTTTTAAGGTATGTTGATGATTAACAGTTGCACTTACTTTTCGACATAACTGTCAGCTGCAGAACCTTATTTTTATTCAAATAGATTGTCAGTGTTACATATATATGAAATATATACATACAATGTACAAAGAATATCATCAAAATGAATGAAGTCTGTTAGTACGGAAGATACAAAACTAAACAAGGAAAGGTGAAGTAGAAAAATTGAGGTAAGAAAACTAACCAATCAAACTCATCGTTCATTAGAAGTTTCTACATTTTATCCTTTTAATATTGAAGATGAAAAGCATGCTCACCCATACTCCTTTGTTCAGCCAGCCGTTGAGTTAGTAACTGGCCATTTCCTTTACAAATATCACCTAGTGGCGAGGAGAATAATATCTCTGTTGAATTAAGAAAGCCTTCCTTTTCTCAACCAAAGAGATCTTCCTTTTGGTGACCTTTAAATATTTTCAGGTGCTTCATATCTCATGCCACGGGACGCTATTTTTCATTAGTTATTGTTCGTTTGCAGATGTGAAAAGAATGTTTTGTTTTTATACATTTTTTTCGTTTATTTAGGTTGTTTGTATTTGCAGTTTTGTGTATGTGCGTATGTCTGTGTGCGTGTGCGTGTGTTAGTGTATGAGAGAGAGAGAGAGAGAGAGAGAGAGAGAGAGAGAGAGAGAGAGAGAGAGAGAGAGAGAGAGAGAGTATCATTTTAGACTTTCGTTCTATTTAATGCCTAATTAACTGAGAGAAATGGAAATTAGACTTCTATTATTATTCTATAATGAACAATCAAAGTCAAAGATCCATGTTTTAACAACCATTGGGCGCTTGTAATCAATACGACTTAAGGCCACTTCCTTATTGTCCTATATGAAATAACTTTGTTGTACGTCGCAAACAGTCTTCCCGGTTAGTATTTCTTTATTTCTACAGACATGGTAAAGGAAATTGTAATCACAAACGCTAACTCAATGACTATTAACAAATTTTTTATTTCATATTAGCAAGAAATTGCGGCGTATGGTTATGGGGAGGGAGCAATGTCTGTGTTTACGTCGGATTTCTTTAGGACGTAGAAGGCTTCCATAGTGCACAAATGTCGTTGATCTGGTACACTTCTGATTATTTCAGTGCTGTTAAAAAGGCATAAAAATGTTTCTTGATGTCGCCGTCTTGGTTGTGGGGGGGTACGCTTAGACAGGCTCATGTTGGTCATACCGCTAAATTTTCCGGAGCTTCCACTGACAAGGCATAGAAATAATTAGACCACGTTTGTCCTCTTCAGGATGGGTTGAGTTCTTCCTCATTCTTATATGAACGGGTTTCCTAGTGGTATAACATATGGGTATTTAATCTTCATGTCCGGATTCATAATGGTAATATTGTCTTCTTTGTATTTGATGTTCAGGCAGTCTTTATAGGACAGCCTGATGTCTCAAGAGGCGACTGTGCTTGGAGAGGCAGCTTGGTTGTACCATGGGCTTAAGGTCGTCTTCATCTATATGTCTCTTCGAGTAGCCATTAATTTACGAGGTGCTCTCTTTGGTTCACCATGCATGTTGTCATTAGGAAAAGGGAGACAAGGCCCTCCTATTTTAGGCAAGATTGCCATCCATAGGATTCTCCCATCTACTGAAAGTGTCAGCAAATGCTGCAAGGTCTTTAGGTATTGCACATAAAGGCCTGGATGTCTGCTTCTGCCAGAGATTTATCTCTTTTAGATACAGTGGTTCTTGGTGGTAGGTATCTGTTTCCTAACATTAGGAGTTATGACTTGGACCATCTACGGTTGTCTCTTGTTTGTCAACTTCTCATTAGTTGTATTTTAACAGAGATCTTTCACATTCATAACTGATCCCTGGCCATTTTTTCCTGTCGACACCTACCAGATTCGATGAACAACAGCACCAATGTGCAGTAAATGTGACTCGCCGGCGAACTTCTCAGTCTCCCTGAGGATGTTGTTTTATTGGAACCTCACAAACTCAAGCAAAGATCCAGTGCATGACTACTCTTAAAAGTTTATTTATTAATTTGTTAAATTGTTTTATTTTTAATAAGTGATCTCTTCTTTCTGTATTTCCTGTTACCTTCTTTTACATTTTTCTAACGAACACCATACTCTTTGGAAGTTTAAATTTCAAGTCAATGGCCTCTGTGGGATTTTTCAAGATGAATAGGGTTCATCATCTGAATAACTTAACAATGATAATATCACCCCTGTGGACCCAGATAAGAAAATTAAACTAATAGTATATTATGTCAGCAGCAAAACTGCTTATTTAGAGTTGGAAAATAACCCCAGCCATTCCGTGGATGCCCAGACAAATATATTGTTATGACCACCATTCGCCTCTCCAAGTGTATCTCCAGCCAGAACCAGAAGGGCTTTTAGGAATCTGTCTGGATCACATAACTTTTTCTTGGTCCGTGACCCCCTTGTCAACAACTTCCTGGAGGCCTTACACATCCTGCAAAAGAAGCATGACTAATATAACAGAAGAGCGTTCATCCCCATAACCATACGACACACTGAAGTCACGTCACGTCACGTTACGTCAGGGATGACCTTTCCGTGGGGTATCATGAAAAAAAAAATTGAGTTTCCTGTTAATCAACTCAAACTTTCAACTATATGGTGATCACAGCAGTCTGGGGAAGCTGGAAACATTAAGAATTACCTCAACGCTACTCCACATCATCCTACGAAAGACGAACGCTTCTACTCGAGGGACTGTTCCTAATTCCCTTCCACCAGAATGTGATCAAAGTCTTCTCTGCGAACTTGTCTGCATTTTTGCTGGTAAGATATTGTACAAGTAGAGTCCCATGTGATTTATAAGTGTTTTTCTTCATTTCTGAAGTATGAATAAGGGCCATTTATTTTCTTCCTTGAAAAAGATCCTCTTACCTACGCATTATTATTATAGCAAAACAAAAGAATGCATATTTATGAGATAGAGGTGATAGATTTATTTGGACTTCTTATATACGGAATACTTAAAATTTCAGATTCCAAATACGAAAACATATTAATGATTATAGTCAGGTTATAAAATAAGCAACTTCTCTTCCACAGTAAGGGGACTAAGAACACACACACACATACACACACACACACACACACACACACACACACACACACACACACACACACACACACACACACATATATATATATATATATATATATATATATATATATATATATATATATATATATATATATATATATATATATATATATGCCATATTACTGTTAGTACACCTTTTGTATTTGAAAAGTTTGTTTGGAATACCAAAAGTATTACCTGCTCCTATAAATTCGTAATGTTTATGTCTGACTATTTTCTTTTTATTAACATTTTTTTCTATTTAATCGCTTGTAGCAACACATATCTTTTCCAACATGGATTGTTTGAACTCAGGTTTTCATACTCACTCTCAGAACTACACAAACACAGTAAAAGACGAGACCTTACTTTAATGTACTCCTAAATATGTCACAAAGATTTGATGCCACAGAGAGAGAGAGAGAGAGAGAGAGAGAGAGAGAGAGAGAGAGAGAGAGAGAGAGAGAGAGAGAGAGAGAGAGAGAGAGAGAGAGAGAGAGAAGAAAAACCAAGATTTGTGTGATTGTGAGGTTACTTGTACTAACCAGAAAGAATTAAAAAAGTACATGCAACCGTCTTATAAAAAAAAAAAAACTCCTGTAATCTTATTCACCTGGAAAAGACAACACAAGACTCCCATCTTAAGTTGTTATGGCAACGCGACATCTCCCTGAGTAATATACTAACATATCATCCTAAGGAAAGGATCATTCCTTTTCTTAGCCCACAGCACGGTATTGGAAGCAATTCACGAGGGAAAGGATGCTGTTATTTCCCTGTCCAGGAACCAAGTATTTCGCTTGCAAGGGTACTCTTCCGTTCCTGAAATGTATAGAAATACCGATGGAGATTTATTGTAGGGAGATGGTGATGATACTCCATTATGGAGGAGAGCTGATCCGGCATTTAGCTTTATTCTACATTTCTTGTATCTTAAAATCAAGTAGTTCTGCGTTAAGGTAGATGACTGAAACAGAACATTGACGGTTTAGAGTACAAAAGCAACTAAACATTTGGTTTCCCTGAATAGAAGTGTCAAAGATTTCAGTGAACTTTTTATTTCATACTCACGTTTGTATTAAATACAATAAACAGGGACAAACTTCTTAATAATTCCCAAAAAGAAGTATTATGGGTTTTCATTTTTATGTTTTGGTTAGCAATGAAGACCCCTTATTCGTTTCCAGTCTTTTCTAAAAACGAGAAAAAAAAACAGAAAATAATCAAAATATTTGGAAATTAAAACGGGAGAGATACTAAGTTCATATAGTCATTAAATATATATTTATTGTGGTGAAGCATTAGGGTTACAAATATCAGGTACAGTCCCATGTAACTTTGCTGAGGGACAAATGTTTTTAATTGCAAAGATGGTTTTAATTGGCAAAATCATATTTTCAAGAAAATATATAAAATTTATATCAGAATATCTGAAATATAATCATCCCGTGCCAGACAGTGGAGGATGAGATAGGTCTTAAATGGAGTGTGGGACATCTGATGTCCAAAGTTGACAGTTCTGATCTGGGTTAGTGAAAAGAAACTACAGGCCAGTGAAAGTGATTAGTAGATGTTCTTAGATGAAATTGTTAAATTATTATCACAGGTAAAATGATGGAACAGAAAAATAAAGAATGGTTGTTTGGTGAAAGAGTTTACAAAATGTAGCGTTGAGTAAGAGAGGAAGACCTAGAAATGGCCAGATAAATGCTACACAAGACTTACTGGAAAGGAAGGGCTCATAGAGTTGACTTGATGTTAATGAGCCATCTGTGTGAGTATATGAGACGGTTGATATCCCAGAAGTTTTCTGCACAGAGTTTTGGCCTTTGTTCTGCAGTTGAAGAGATGACATGACAGTGATTACCGTCTCTTCTTAATATGCAGTACAGCCTCTTTGAGGGGAACCAGCTGAATGATGCAAAAACGTGAACACATATTTTTTCTTCCATAGTAAAGGAATAATGATGAGGTACATAAAAAAGTATGAAAATTTTTAGAAAAGACCTGTTGAGCAGAGAAGATGATAATACAGAAAAACAATATCATTTTGAAGAAATATACAAATAACCAATAGAATGGGATAGTTCCCAGAATTTTTTTTTTTTTTTTTTTTTTTAGCTACAGTATGTTTAAAACAATATGTCAAGATATAGTTACTTAGCTGCGATGGACTTTTTTTATGCATCTATTTATCTCCTCTTCAAGTCGTTATTCTCGTAATTATAACATTCTATCATATTTCTTCCCTATGAATTTAATTCTCGCTGTCATTATTACAAAGTTACTTGGGGGAATCGGGGAATGTTTTTTTTTATATCATAATGCCCTGGAAATATGAACATTACATCAGTGTCATCTCCGCATTTTTAGATACATTTCAAAAGACCTATTAATTTTTCCATTGCCATGTGTTATAAACGATAAAAGTTGGAAGTAAACTTTTCATAGAATGTTATCATATTCCCCAGCGATTCCTCCACAAATAACAAGGAGCCTTTTTTTTTTAAATGCACAACACAATACAGCTCGTTATTGCTCTTGCAACGTAATTAATAACGAGCAACAAAATTGTGCAATGCTTTTATTCCCACACTGAACATTTAATTACAAGAGCGTTAATTCCCCTTTGAAGTATTCTATTGCGTCAAAGCAGACATGCGAAATCCCATTAATTACCTGCTCATATAAAAGTAGTGTTGGCTAATAACACTTGTGATTCAGCATGCTTCAGCCATGTCATCTTTTAAAATTTTATGGGCCATTTTAATCATTTTCATCTAATAAACAAATATTAGGGTTTTATTTCTTCATAGTGACTGCTCAATCATACGATTCAGAAGAGAGAGAGAGAGAGAGAGAGAGAGAGAGAGAGAGAGAGAGAGAGAGAGAGAGAGAGAGAGAGAGCTTCAGTATGATTGCAGCAATCTTCAGAGCAATTTTTTTCTGATTTCCACTTTTACTCTTCTTACCGCTATTGGTGGTATCTATGCAGCAAATTAAAAAGGGGGTTTCTTAAATGAGGAATATAAGTGGATATCCTATAAGAAGAGAGCCCTTTGTTCTATTATAGCAAAATCGTTTGTTCCTGGAGAAAATTAAATATTTGAACAGTCCAGCTGAAGCGCAGAGAACAACTACACCGTAATACGTATGTGAATACAAATGTACTTGATGATCTGGGCTTGGGTTAGACTTAGTAGTCTCGATCGGCTGCCCTGCCTGTCATCGCTTAGACCCTGGTAACGTATGTACATGTATTTTACCAGTCATTAGAGCATTTTTCTCCCAGCAGCAAGGAGTCATTGCGCGGTTAGGTCGACATTCGAGACGTGTGAGGTGTCTGTTATGTTTCTAGATGTTGGAGTGGCTTTGCTTGTGTGTGTATTAGTCTGTAACACCCATTTGCTTTTAAGCAAACCTACCTGTTGATTACATACATAATCCCATGGTGTCTACACGGATAGCAAAGTGTCTGCCTCTCTGACCCGTCAGCTGCGGATTTGAATCCGCGCCACAGACCTCTAAGAAGTCCGAGGCTGCTGCTCTGACTGACTTGGCCATCGAGGCTCTTTTTTTCATACCTTGTCATTGGACTTTTATTTGCATTATATAGAATGGCTAGGAAATTTCTTAATAATCTTGACAGCTTGGGTGGAGAAGATCCTGGTAGTTTCTTCCCTTTGTTTTTTAAAAAGGTTTCTAGTGTGCTATCTCCCAAGGTTAGTAGGTTCTACAGATTTTTATGTAGATGTAGTATCTTTGTGGATGAATGAAAGCTTAGTAATAGAGTGCCTGTTTCAAATAATGGCATATCTGCAGACAGCAGTAACTACAGGCAATATCCTATTCTCCCTTTGCTCTCCAAAGCTGCAGAAAAACTTATTTCTAAGCCACTACATAAGTATGTGGAATCGAAAAGATTGTTTGCTTATAGTTAATATCCATACAGGAAGCAGTTAGATACTTGCAATGTCCTTTTATATTTAACATGTCATTTACAACAGAATCTTGATAAGGGTTTTAAGTATAGAGTGAATCAATAGATTTTATATATATATATATATATATATATATATATATATATATATATATATATATATATATATATATATATATATATATACATATATATATATATATATACATACATATATATATATATATATATATATATATATATATATATATATATATATATATATATATATATATATATATATATATATATATATATATATATATATATATATATATATATATACATATATATATATATATATATATATATATATATATATATATATATATATATATATATATATATATATATATATATATATATATATATACACACACTGTACGAAAACTGTGGAAAAGTGACACCTTGCATGCACAATATTTACATTATGTATATTTCATTTTGATAAATATTTTTCATCTCATTTTATTCGTTTACTTTAGTTTGATAATCCAGAGTCTGATTAGTCATGCCGTAAAGCCAATACGACGCACATATATGTTATGACACTGGTTATCAAACATTGTTGCACAAGTATCGTACAGACTTATGTTTTGTTTTGTATATTATGAAGGCTGGGTAATGATACTCTCTCTCTCTCTCTCTCTCTCTCTCTCTCTCTCTTCCCTCAGATTTTATTATCATGCAGTTCTTGGATATCATATATATATATATATATATATATATATATATATATATATATATATAGATAGATAGATAGATAGATAGATAGATAGATAGATAGATAGACAGATATGTGTGTGTGTATGTTTGTTTGTGAGAATGTTATTGTAGTGACCATGAAGGGATCTAGTAAAACTGTTGAATGAATTCATATCTTTAATTGGGCGCTTCAGTATTTGAGGAAGATTAAAGACAGAGAAAGAGAGATAGAGGTTCAGTAGGCAAATGAGAATAATTCAGAGAGATGGTTATTAGGTTGAAATTTAACTAAAGAACATTTTTTTTTAGTTTATCATGACAAAAGCATCATCCAGTATTCTATTAAGTTAGCCTTTTTCCAGTTTAGGATTACCATCGTTTCTAATCCGATTGATTAAGATCTGTGGATCCTCTAGGCTATGGTGTTTAAATACTTGTTTTTTTTTTTCGAAATATTTCTTTAATATAAGATGACGACACTCCTTCGACAGGAGAAATATATGATTCGCTGGTGCATCATCCTAATGCTATTACCAATGAACTAACCCTTATTTCACATTATTTCCTCTGTATATTCAAATACAGTAATCCCTCAATTATCTAGATCTTCCTTATCTGGAATTTAACATCAACCAACACACCCAGACCAGGGACCAAGGACCAAAGATACCAATATATGATATAAGTAAATAAAAAAAAAAAAAAGCTCTCCGATGGTTGGCAATGCTGCACGGCCATAGCAAATTGTTGGTAACACTGTTTACACTAATGAAGAGACTTACAGTAGAAAGTGTTGTGGGATGTGGAGCCCAAGAAAAGTTTCAAAGGTTGTGGGGTTGTATGTCTGGGTGCCATGGAAGAGGTGGGGGCGGGGCGGGTGGTTAAGGCTGTGTAGAGGAAATCACTCGGAGAAAGGGTTGTTTTGGAATGTGGATGGAGCCGGGGAGCAGTTTCTTTGGCTGGGAGGGCGGGAGATAGATACAGTGTTGGAAAGGTGAAGGGGATATCTGACTAGCTAGAGCTTGTTTTGTTTCATGTTTATACATTTATGGTTTTTCTACAGTTAAGTAAAAGATATGTGCAGCACTGTCCTGTAACTTGTAATGAAATACATCAACCATAAAGCAGAAAAATCAAAGAGAGAGAGAGAGAGAGAGAGAGAGAGAGAGAGAGAGAGAGAGAACAACAACTGAGGTGTGCTGAAGCCTATAATACACACATAATTCTTTCCTTCTTTAATTTTTATTTTTCACAATTCTCATTTTTGTACTGCGTTTTCAATTTTTTTTTAATTTTTACAACCCAAGACTTAAGTTATAAACAGCATATCGTGTTACCAACATCTCCCATTTAGCATACTGAATATTTTTAATTATAGATGAAATATCAAGTGATAAAATATTCTCTTGCATACTGTTATGCTATTTATGATAGTCATACTTAGAGTCGAATAAACTTGTAATGAAATACTGTACAGTAAATCAAAATAGCAGAAATAGAAACACATGATACTGCACTAAGAAACACGCACGAGCACACACACACATACGCGCACAGACATGCAAGTATAGCTTCTGTGTCATTAAGGGGTGAAGAGAAAAATAATTAATTCTAATAAAACCAAAAATTTTCAACTACTATTAGTTTTCTGAAAAGAAAACTATTGTGCCGTATTTGTCTGTCATTCTGCACTTTTTCCGTCCGCCCTCAGATCTTAAAAACTGCTGAGGCTAGACGGCTGCAAACTGGTATGTTGATCATCCACCCTCCAGTCTTCAAACTTACCAAATTGCAGCCCTATAGCCTCACTATTTTTTTTTTATTTTTGATTTAAGGATAAAATTAGCCATAAACGTGCTTCTGGCAACAATATAGGATTTGACACCACCGGGCCGTGGTTAAAGTTCCATGGATCGTGGCTCATACAGCATTATAACGAGACCACCGAAAGATAGATATATTTTTGGTCGCCTTGATTATAGCAGCAAAATTCATGGCCTTTTGCAGTTAAGCCCCGCCCACTGCACACCAGTGATTGGCTAGCTCTCGAAGAGGGAATGGCGTCACACTAGTTGACAGTCCAAAATAGTTACCGGTGCGGATTTGACTAAGTTCGGTCATGTTGATCTCCTTCCATGAATGATGACACCTCAGATTTGAATCCCTTAATTGTAAAGTATGCAATTGATATCTACGATAAAAGATATATTAAGTTATATAATATCATTACGAAGATCTTGAATCCTTCTGTCTGCGCATCTTTTTTTTTTTCTGTTTTGATCATGAGCAGCCTGAATGCACAGCCATCTTGTCTTTCTTTTTTTTCTTTTTTTGTAATTTGCCTACATAAGCGATTCCACATAGACCACATTAACCCATTTCTGGAATTTTTTGCTAAATAATATATATTTAAGGGTCAAGAAAACATATGAAGTGGAAAGAAAAGATCTATTTCTAAGGGTAAGCTTACAGTAAGCTGTCCTCAAATGAGGACGCTGGGACAAAGGGGTATAAAATCATGTTTTCAAGCTGTCCTCAAATGAGGACACTGGGACAATAGGTTTTATGTTTATATTTGTTAAGTAAAGCATTATCTTTTCAGATAAAGATAAACAGTTCCATATTGTCATTCTTACTTAAGTTCTAGCTGAAAAAAAATTAATTTCATAAACTAAATGCACTTTCTTTTATTGTTATACCTGACAATCTCATTTTCTTTTATGAAAAGAGCTGAAACACTCAATACCAAGAGTCACATTGCATTTAGAGCAAAAGGTTCTTGGTTTTGCTGTACATGGTTTGTTCATACACCTCTGCTGATTGTTGCGCTTTTCAATAAAATGATCTTTACCATTTTAACGAACATCAGCAAAATTTGTGCGTGAGTGTAAGGTACCACAGGGTCTTCCTACTGAGCCTTCCATGCAAGCCAACTTCAGATAAGCTACAGAAATTGCCCTTTTGAAATCTAGTAGACTCAGATGTGTGAAAACATGTCCTTGGTGCAGCAATTTATAAATGATCCATGAGTTCACAACTGCTATATCTAACATTCGAATGAATAAAGGCCAATACCATTTCTTTCCTCGAATAGAAACAGAATATTTCCCTACTAACCAATCATGGTGATCTACACCACCCATACATTTAATATAGGTGAAAATTGCATTTGGTTGAGGAACGCTTCCGTTTGACTTTGATGTCTTAATCCAACGTTGGACCTTTGCAAGGGGTTCTACTGTACAGTGTCGTAATTAGTACCAACAGTTACACATTTGTTATATAGCCATTTTACCATCAGTACTTCTTCATTGGTGTCAAACCTGTAGTCATATGAGCCTCTTGTTTCTTTTTTCATATCATTTGTTGATTTCAATGTACAATTCTTCAAACGATTTTCTTCGAGTGTTCCCGACGCTTGAAAACCAATATTTCGTAGGTGAACTAATAATTCATAACCAGCTCCGATATTAGGGTATTAATTCATCATAACCCTGCATGTCTAATGTTGATATCATTGTGAAATTAGTTCTACATATAAAATTCTTATATTTTGAGGCAGTGCAGTGCATAGGCCTACACGTCGATTTCTTATATTTTGAGGAAATGACAGGGTATGGGCCTAAGCGGCAATTTCTTATTGCAAATAGTTTTCCACCGGTATCTGTTGGAAATAGAGTAGCTTTTCATTAATATAATAGCTACGACCCCACGATATATAATGTATATGCATACACTGAAATGCACACGTTTAAGCATGTGCATATACACATACACGTGTACTTGCGTCGATGGCCATAGTAAATGTAGAGCCACTTATACCACAGAGAATAAAAGTAAAATTTGAGGGCATGTAGCCGATGGCACACAGACCAATCATAGGGCTGTCTCGGCCTTACACACAACAATCGAAGTTCTCGTAACGATTATATTGAAAATATACTTAGAAAAAGGATAATGTATTATACTACTGTGATGAGTAAATACAAGGCTGCTGTAGCATTTCTATGTGAATGAAAGCTATGGTAGGAAGGCATCATAAGATACTTAACGAAATAAGATAAAAAATAAATGATTACTGAAAAAGTTATGTATGAGATGATCCAAACCAGTCTGCGAGTAGCCCATGATTCATTTGCTTTTGGGGGCATTCTTGTAGATTACCCCGTTGGACAAAAGGGTACATAAGAGTCAGTAAATTCTCTCTCTCTCTCTCTCTCTCTCTCTCTCTCTCTCTCTCTCTCTCTCTCTCTCTGTTGTTAGGAGAATTATCTAGCCTAGACTATATTCATAAGATCTCGATTACTTATGACCAAAACAAATGACTAAATTTAAAAACATATTAGTAGGCACATAATTCTTTACTCTAGTATCTTATGAATAGGTCTCTGTTTATTCTGCAACGTTAGGTTGCCATATGAAAAATTTTCGAGGACACTACAAGCACCATAACAACAGCAACAAAAACAAGAATAACCACAACAAGAATCACAATAAAACGGCTGATTGTAAGATAGGGATAGGCCTATAATCCAAACGTCATAGGCTGCGTAAACCGACAAAAAGACAGGACATTATAGGTCTGCGTCATTTTTTATGATCCTGTTATTTCGAAAGGAGATAGTGTCCTTTAAAAAATACTCAGCAAATTATATCCAAAATGACTCATGTAGCGTATCATACTACAAGTGTAAGTTATGCCTGTCGACATTAGCGGGCATGCCCGACGGGCACTTCCAGCTGTTTATATTTTCTCTCGCTTCTGAAGCAGTGTTACCAGACAATTGTATCATTCTGGCTCCATACTCGGTTGGTCACTATAGTGGAATGGGTTATGGGAACAGCGTTTGCCCGTCGGGCAGTGCCCGTTAGTGTGGACAGGGCTTTAGACGTTGGCATATTCTGGTTTAGTAGAGTTCAGTCACTGCTTGTCATTCCACCGAATGTGTAAACGATTGCAATGAAATCGATTTTATGATTATTAACATGAAGTAAGATTTCCTAAAATCAGTATGAAATACTAATCTGCAAAGCTCTGAGAAAGTGTGTTTAAGTTTAGAATGGCGAAAGCGCTTGACAATATCAGATGGTAATTATCTTTGTCCTGTAATTCACGCGCACCGATTCGAATGCAAGACATTCCCTGTGTCACCTCCGTATTGAGGTGAACCTCATTTACGAAAAACAACATTGCAACATCGAGGAACACTTTGACCTCATTCATATTTTCCTATTTTTTTGCCATTTTTAGGGAGATGCGTATTATGATTTTATTTCAGGGGATAATATTACGTTTCCCTTTGATAATCAGCAGAACGTATTTTAGTTCGGTAAAACAGACAGTGCAAAATTAATGAAGATGAAAAGAACCGTAGATTAACCAACTTTTCGAAACCATTGCCAACCAGTCAGCTGCAAGGGAAGGTCGTGACGTAAGCAGTGGGCGGGCTTTGCTGCAAAAATTGGTGGATTTTGCTATATACGATGAACAGAACACTCGATTACGCCGAAGAAACTTCGGCGCATTTTTACTTGTTTACTCTTGATCTTAAAATGAATTTGTTCTGGGCAGTTGTTATGGAGAAATACCAAATGTACTACAGATGTAAACACAGGGTGTTTTACGTAAACACGGTTTCCATGATGGGACAAAATGAGTAAAGCAAATGAAATAGGCTGTATATGTTCATGTATCATTCGATCTAACATATGTGACCCTTAAAATTTTGTCCCTAAACATAGTTTCATCGTATACATATCTTGTATATCATGCAAATTGCATTTTAGATAGCCTAGATAACATTAGGCTAGTATTTTTTCCACAGTAATCCCATCTTCTTGTTAAATAAATGGAAGCAAAAAATAAAAGTAGTCTTTACTTGCAGAAAAAAAATTTATTTGCTGTAGATCATACTATTCTAGGCTATGCTAGTGAAGCGAATTTCATTTTCGGTAGGTCATGCTGTACTATGCTATGGGTGTACAGCAAATTTCATTATCGGTAGCTTGTGCTAGGCTGGGCTTCCAGACAAGAATACCAAACTTCTGACTTATGCAACAATTCATTAAAATCTCTTATAATTAACAACCACATAACAAAGAACTGATTTGAACACCATCGAGTACGATGTCAACAAGTTAATTGGAAAACAGGTCTTTTGCAATTTTCATGGATTTCATTTCAACAAGTTATGTTAGCTTATCTATATGTACTGTTTTTCATTTATGTATAAAAATAAAAAAAAATAGTAGTTCCAGTAATAACAGTTTATTTTAGCAACTAAAAAATTACTCTCCTAATTCTTTTGGTAGCAGGCCCAATCAGCATAATCTTAGAACGAACATTGTCCTAGCCTACGTAAATACGTATGGCAGGTGATCAGTTTTTTTTATACATATTACGACAATGATATAACATGACAATAATACTGTATAAATGAATTCAGTTAGTGAAATATCAGTTTTTTTGCCTTAATTACAGCTGTAATAGTCTACCTGACTTATGCAAATGGATACTGTATTGACAAGGTTAGGTGAGCCAGGGTATGGAGTTGCTCTTGAATGCCCCTAGATTTGTTTTTAGTTCCTTTTATCCGGACTTCGCCCTGATATTATGGGCCCTTAGCTCTAATAATCCGGATACTCGAGAGATTACTTACATATGATTCTGTTTCCTTTAACATGTGGGAACTATAGGAAGAATATGAAAGCCCTAGCAATGACTGAAGAGATTTAGCCATCTGTGAAATAAAATTCAAGCCAAGTGTAGTTCTTGTATATTTACGTTACTGGAATGATATTGGATTCATGTTAAAGTTATATTAAAACATTGCAAACATACTCTTATCTTCATTTAAGCTCAATAATTAGGAACGTGGGACATTAAAATTATTAAATTCAATAGTTGTCCCTAGAAAGTTTCTTGTTACTGTTTGCTAGAATTTTATCTTTTTTTTTAATATTCAAAGGTGTACAAATATAATTAGTAATCCGATTTTATCAATGTAAAAGAACTCTCACTGAAGAATTTTCTTATGTATTTAGGTCTCCTAATAAATGTTTAAAACCTATCATTTATGTCTCAAGTGCTATTACAGGTGATTCTTAAACAATTAAATCCTTTTCCTGATACTCAGTCCGCCTATAGACTGTTATATTCTACAGGTACTGAAGTGTGTTCTGCTGTAAATGATCTATAAGAAATGACTGATGAGACCTTACTCGATCTCAGCGTGGCTTTCAATCCATTTTGTGCATGACCATCTTCAGAAAGTTTTATAATTCACTGGAATTACTAAAGAAGCCTTTGAGCATTTGAAAGGCTACCTATATAACATAATTTTTTTTTTATATAGGTTGGCATTTCATATTCATTTCGCGAAACTCAATGAAATGAATATGATATATGAATATCCACTATTAGAATACAAGAATGAGAATATCCACTAAAAAGAGGATTACCTCAAGGAAGTGTTTTTGGTCGAAACCTGTTTTTCACTTTTGAGGTTGGACTGTCAAATATGATACAGGGACATGAGGACAAGTTAAAGATTTTTGCAGATCACACCCAATGCTATTTCTCTATAAAAGTTGCAAATGAGAAACCAAATGATTTTCTTACTGGTGCAAAGGCACTGAGGACATTTAAGTAATTAAAATTAAATGAAAATAAAACTGAATTTATATTAGCGGGAAAATTTACCCTAAGAAACCTTGTTGGTAGAAATAATTATCCAGTTTTGATTGCTGATAAAATCTGTGATTTATGTACTATTGGAATGTAATTTGTCTCTCAATGCTTATGCCTTTCTTAAAAAAAAAAAAAAAAAAAAAAAAAAAAAAACTTGTTGCATGTCCTATAAAAAAACTTGTGCTTAATTGTGGCATCAATAGAGTGAACTATTGCAACTCTATCTGTCATAATCTACCTAGGATACAACTGAGGAAGCTACAAAATATATAAAACAGAGTAGTAACATGAATAATGTCTGTTGCACCTTGAGTTAGGATTACCACCGCAATGAGTTGCAATGGATTTCTGCCAAGAGCAATGGTTATAATATGCATAATGACTCATCGAGTTATGAAGACTGGATGTCCAAGATATTTAAAAGGTTTGCTGCACAGAGTGAAACCAACGGATGAAGCCAACACAGGGTTATTTGAGCCAAGTTGTCAATCGAATGTGGATTTTAGTCTTTAAATTTGCAACTCGAAGACTGCACAATGAACTCCCACTTGAAATCTGAACTGAAAATATCAACATTTTCAAAAAAAAATTGAAGAAGTGAGTATTATTTCAATGTTATACCAGTGTGGATTCGACAAATGGAGTAAGCCAAATAAATCTTAAAATGTCTCTGCACTATTGTGTGACAAATGACTTTGCAGGTTGACTGTGACTCGAGAAAAAAACTGTAAACTGTGAAACTGTAAGTTGTAATTATTAATACTCTTTTACTCTGGAGTACTAAATGTTTTAGAATTTAGCCACACTGTCATACTACCGTGAAATGTTTATTTTAGACTTGAATTTTTTTGAGTGACAGTCTCGTCCGTGAGGAGTTTAGGAAACAAACCTAGAAATGTAAGACTTATTATTATTATTATTATTATTATTATTATTATTATTATTATTATTATTATTATTATTATTATTATTATTAATATTATTATTATTACTATTATTATTATTATTATTATTATTATTATTATTATTATTATTATTATTATTATTGGAAGGAAGAAGATCTTCTTCGTTACTTTTTACTTGGGTACCGTTGAGAAGAGGGTCTTCAGCAGTATAAGAAAGCAGCAAAAGTACGCACAGTACGTCGACGATACCTTCGTCAGCGCTGTGACAAGTGAAGAAATAGAGAGCTTGAGACATGCCTTCCACATCCACAGCTGTCTAATCTTCACAAATGAATACAGCCACGATCGTCGCTTCCCCTTCCTTGGCATCCTCGTCGAGCAATGGGAGGAACGCTTCATCACGAAGGTGTACACAAAACCTACGAACCTGGGCATGTGTCTGAACGGAGAGAGTGGGCGCCCAGAGAGATATAAGCAATCCAATATTAGCGCCCTCTTCAGGAGATATCTCTCGCACTGCTCCTCTTGGACTGACACCCACGGAGAGCTGGAACGTGATGCCCAGATCCTCATCAATAAAGGACATATGAATTGGGATGTAGACAAGTGCATTAAAGGATCCATGGATAGATGGTGCTATCAGGACCTTCGCCCCGACACCTCTAATGACATCAAATTTTTCTACAAAGGAAAATTCCATGAAAGATATAAATAAGATGAACGTTCCCTCAGGACCATCATTGAAGGCAACATCAGCTGGTCCGATCCTGAGAGAATTAAACTTATATTCTACAGGAATAAGATAACCATCAGCCTGGTGATGAGAAATAACCCAGCAACCCCCAAGCAAGATCCCTTGACGAAAACCAACGTGGTATACAGATTTTTAATCACACCAGGACTGCCATAACCTAGGAATAAAAATAAATCACATTATCTCTAACATAGAAATAATAGATCAAACATCTGGCCATTGCGGCCTATGCCTCCTGGAAGCCCTACACATCGGGAGAGAGAAACCTAGTCTCAATACAACACAGGAGACTTTCCTCCTCCCAACATCGGCGCGAAGGGTGGAACCCATTTGCACTCCGGATGAGCAAACCAATCAGGAGCAACCATCTGCGAGGCAGCAATCCTCTTAATACTATGCCCTCTCACGTATACTCCAGCGCTCGCATGCAAGAGTACACACATCGTTGCGCAAGAGGAGGCTCTGCCCAATGAGAATCACCACAGGCAGCCAGTGATAATTCGACTACCTAAGGGTTTCCTATAAATACAGCCACATGTACCGTGTAACATCTCCCAGAGAGAGACTTTTTTGGCAAATGTGAGCGGCAGCGAGTGATAGTGCCAACCCAGTCAGCAGCAGCTGATCATCAGTTAGAGCAAGAATCTTGGTTTCAGCAATGCAACGCATCACCTCACTTACAGCAGTGAGAGAATCCCTCTCCGAAAAATTATAACCATCCATCCTTCTTCCATAAACACCTCTCTTCCAGACTTTCTTCTCTCCTCACAGACAGGTGGTGACATACATGCAGTCATGGACTCTCTGATCCAACCCACACCCAGTGCAGCAGCCATTCCATGCTCGGACCCTGTGTCTCTGGCCAAGATGGTGGCCCTGAATAGAAAGAGGACGATGTCTTCTTCTTTTTCAAATGCTCCTGAAACTGCCCAACCTCGTCTCAACTATGCCGCCTCTGAAGAACAAGAAAAGACCTCTGCTATGGAAGTTAATGCTGATTTTATCCTAGTCACCAAGAAGTAAAATAAACAAGGAGGACTATC
The DNA here is from genome assembly GCF_040412425.1 of Macrobrachium rosenbergii. NCBI lineage: Eukaryota > Metazoa > Arthropoda > Malacostraca > Decapoda > Palaemonidae > Macrobrachium > Macrobrachium rosenbergii. The sequence continues at coordinate 74,639,055 of NC_089741.1, read as the reverse complement.
AACACACCCTGACCACCCTAAGACTAAATATTTCATTAGGGCCCCCCACAAGGTAGTAGCTCTTATGCAATTATTAAGGATCTGGAAAGCCAAGGTAATTCTTTCAAGGTAAGGACTACTGTACGAGGAGATCTGTTAGCACTGCCTAAAGATGAACAAGCTGATGCATGGATGAGAAACAATCCTTAATATTTTAAAGTTTTAAACCCTGATAAAAAACACATCAAATGTATATTACGCCATATTCCCCATGAATTTGACATTAAAGCTATTTTGGACAATCTACATGTTGCAAAGGCAGAAAGACGCCTCACAAAAGGTTCAAACACACAGCCAAAGAAAAAAACCCAGAGAAGATCAACATGGGAGCATAGGGCACCTTCCCCATCATTAATGTCACACCAGAGCCTCTGAGATGCTACAATTGTTAGAGTTATGGACCACAGCAGTGCATGCACTGCCCAGGCAGTGTGTGGGGTGTGCAGTGGAAGGCATCCCACTAGAACCTGTACCGACAAGTTCAAGGAGAGTTGTCCAGCATGCAAGGGCAGTCACCACGCCTGGAACAGGCGGTGCCCTAAAAGGCTGCAAAAGATAGACAAGCTTAAGGGCATCACACCCAGAAGCCTCCCCAGCCAAGAGCAGCCCACCAAATCCAGCCAGACAGCTCCAGCAACCACCCACCAGCAGAGGTCACAGTCTTATGCAGCAGCAGCTGGTGGGCCTCGAATAACCCTCAAGGTCACACAGTTGGCCCAACCACCCAAGCAGCATCAGAGAGCAGTGACCCTATCACCCACCAGACCACACCCGGACCAACCCCACATGCCCAGGAGACCATCCACCGGCTAAAGAAGGAGAATCACCCTCCCAGATCCCCACTCCGTTTCCTAACCCACCACCTACATACTAACATCTCCCAATCCCACGTCCAGAATCACAGACCTCGACTCCCCAAAGCCATACAACCTTGTTTCCCCTGCTCCTTGATCTTACCGAATTCTATATCATTATAATAATCGAATGAAAACTGTGTATCATCTGCGAAAACTTTACAATTTTCATTGTGTTGTTTTTTATTTTTATAATCACGCATCATCAT
>NC_089741.1:74625453-74632953 GCF_040412425.1 Macrobrachium rosenbergii | reverse complement strand
GTCTTTCTTTCTTTCTCTCTGTTTCACCATTTTAATCAGACAAGTGCTAGGATATATGTATGTGTGTATATATCGGGTTTATTTAAAGTAATGAATTCAAGACAGAATCATTAATCACAGGAAAGAAAAGAATATTCAAGGATAGTACACATATTTCAAATGACAAAACAATTCAAAAGGGATGTAGGAAAAATTCTCTGAGTTCTTCAAAGTTCTCCTGGGCAGCACCAGGTTGGTCAGCTAGCATATATATATATATATATATATATAATTTACACACTATCGTTTGTGACCTTTATGTTACTAGTGGTACCAAATACACTATATTGTATATATATATATATATATATATATATATATATATATATATATATATATATATATATATATATATATATATATATATATATATATATATATATATATATATATATATATATATATATATATATATATATATATATATATATATATATATATATATATATATATATATATATATATATATATATATATATATACATATATTGCAAAATATATATAGAGTAAATTCTTTTGTCACAAATCCCTAGTAACTTGGAACATATTAATTTGGATCATGTCAAAAGTCATTCTTACTTCACTGTCTGTAGCTTGTTGCTACGTTTTTCCCTTTAGCTTCCTTTACCAAAAACTTCCTGGTCATCAGTTTCACTGGTAATTACCCACCAACGACGTAATTTGTGTAGTTACCTATTTCTTGTAGCACAAAAAACAATAACAGAGACATGTTTCTTGAATGATGTTTGTTTGCAAGGTATGAAACGTTTGAATTTAGACGTAATCGAACAAACAGTTGGACTGTTATCAGTAGTGGCCTTATGTAACGTTTGTCATCTTTCAAAAATACCAGGCATAATATGGAAATCCTGTTTATATTTAAAATTAAATGTCTGCAGGGCTAATATTTTGGGTAGAATTATGATAGGTGTACGTGTTTCAGGAATCTTTCTTTTATTTTTTCTCCGTCGAACTATTGGATGAAGGGCTTCAGAAGGATTGAGAAACCAGTTTCTTTATACAACTAATCGAAAAGGCAATTACATGCTAGCTAATCACGGCAAGTTTCATAAATTAAGTTCGAAATATATAGCAACCTAATTATAGGTCAATATCTATTAGTTAAATAAACAAGGATCGGGCATCACTGGATATTCTCATTTTCCTAATTAATTATCCTCTCATTAAGCTCTGATATAAAAACAAGGGTTTATTCCTAAAGACAATTTCATGGCGATTATCCCATTTTTTAAAATTTTTTTGTGAAATACGACTTGAAGCTATTAACTGTTTAATAAATCTGAGAAAAGGGGAATTAGAGAGAGAGAGAGAGAGAGAGAGAGAGAGAGAGAGAGAGAGAGAGAGAGAGAGAGAGAGAGAGAGAGCGGATTTTTATAGTCAATGTAGGCTACTCCAGAGTCCCGGATCTTCAATAAGTTTCCCAGCGCGTGCGCTAAAGAGAGAGAGAGAGAGAGAGAGAGAGAGAGAGAGAGAGAGAGTTTAATATTTCTATTCGGCAGTAGGCAATACTTTACAACTCTCTCGAAATGAGTTCTTTCTTTTCACTATAAATAACGCTAATGTGAGAAAGTATATAAATTTTTTGCGCTTATCTGTTATAAGCGCCAGCTGGTGTCTTGACTTCTGCATTCTGCGCAATTTACTCCTCTGGAAAGGAAATATGTTTGCGATCTCTACTTCAATTTTCTCGAAGCTTTCTTGAGGACACATCAATTCTCCGTTACTTCATAATTTAAGGATTTATATTTCTCTAAAAACAAAACCATACATTCGGAAACTTAATATGTTCCTTTAGTCATCTGACCGGTGCTTAATAATTATAACATTCGTATTATGGAATATTAATGAGTAGATTCATACTAGTGCATAGTTACAAACATATTTGTATTTCTCTCTCTCTCTCTCTCTCTCTCTCTCTCTCTCTCTCTCTCTCTCTCTCTCTCTCTCTCTGGTAATGAAATGATGGACTATCATTATCAAAATCATACGAGGAAAATTGATCACTAACTAGCAACAGGCCTTCCGGGAGTTAAAGAGATTCTGGGAAATTGGTCTTGCAACTTCTCTTTCATCTGGAATATATTTGTAGTCTATTCTAAAAGAGAAATTCCTTTAGCCTCTAATTTTCTCTGTAGAAGTCTTTTATTCTAGATACTGATAATCATAAGTTCTTTTTCATGTGAAATAAATTACAACTAAATATAAAATATATATAACTTTTAGTCAGATTTATGTCAATAATAAAAAACTAAAATAAAAATCTGGTATTTTTCTTGCTTCATACATTGCTAAATGAAACAATGTTAATTTTAAGTCAATCAGCAGGTCGAAAATAGAGACTAAGTATTCCTAGGAAGTTACTGATCCCTGTGAAGTTTCACGTAGGAAGATACAAACAGGGATTTTGAAACGCTTAACTTTGAGAGTAGTTAAGGGAATATTAGCAGTTAATGGGTAAACTGGAGCAGTGAATTTTTTGGTTTTGAAAGTCCACTTATTTCTTACTGATGTCTGACTTCATTCAATATAAAGAACAGTAATAATAACGTAGGTCTCCCCCTACATGAAGAGTAATGCAAAATTAACTAAATATAAAAGTTTAGTTTTTATCATTTTCATACGCCTAATATTATATCATCTAACTAAAGTCCAGATTTTTTTCAAGAAAAAACTTCGTTGAATCAATATTTTTATCCAAATACCTAATAGTTTTGAAGTATCTATTGTATGTCAAAAAAACTGTGTGAGCGTGAACGGCACTTTGATTATATACACGAAGTAGAAGGGTACAAAAGGTTTTAATATGCGAAGTTACTGTAATGTCTTAAATTGAAATATTAATTCCTACAAAGAAATATTACGCTTCCAGATAAATAATCTTTCTGTAACTTAAGAGTCTTAGTAACGTAATTTAGGGCCCACATCTCTCCTAGAGCAAGTTAGCTCCATGCTACTGAATAGCCTTCGCCTCTACTCGTTAGATAAACTATTGATTTTGTTACCTAAGAAGGCGAAAATATACATTCAGTATTGTTACGAATAAGTTCTGATATATGTGCACTCTTATTTCTTTAAGACAAAACAAATATATATTGTAATATTGTTAAGCAGAAGTTAATGCATAATGATGCCACATAGTGTTTCTATTGTTACTCAAAGCTGTCGATGCGAAATCTAGTATAAAAAAATCAGGAAGCACAGTCACGGGTTACAGCCCAGTGATGACTCAGGTCAGTCCTTCAAAAGATAGTAATTAAATTGACTAAATCATGTTATCAAAAATGTATCTTCATATCATCCCTACCTTAATGTAGGCTGACTTCCTGCATTCATTCCTGACTTCTTTAGGAACCTACATCACTATATTCCCCACCTGCCTGTATATCTTACATTGTAAGAAACTTTGTATAAAAACATATTAGCTTCCCATATCAATATACACTGGTCAATTGATCACATAAATTATATTCTGGTTAGCATCTTAACTTTAAAATGAAAAACATCAATACAGTTCCAATTTTTCAAGAGACCTCTTTTTGTGACGACGGTCACATTCCATCCTCTAACATGCAACCCAAAGGAAAATGATGCAAATAGATTTAAAGCTATGCACTTAAAAGGGGATATTTGCTGAGAGAGAGAGAGAGAGAGAGAGAGAGAGAGAGAGAGAGAGAGAGAGAGAGAGAGAGAGAGAGAGAGAGAGAGGTGAAGATATGGTATTCTTATTCGACAGCTGACAGTGCTTTATTGCTAGCGCGCTTCAGATTCTCGAAATCTCAAGAAAGCATTTCCCTCGGAAAGAGTTTTTATTGCTGTAAATAACGCTAATATGAGAAATAATTTAAGTCTCTGCTCTCAACTCCTTTAAATATGAGTTCCGTGTGGTGTCCCGGCTTATGTATTATCGTAAGCGACTCTAGTCTCTTCTGAAAGAGAAATATGTTTGAGTTATCGACTTTAGTTCCTCTATACTTTCTTGGCAAGTCGGAAATTCTTTCTAGTGTCTGAATATAACTTACGGTACTTTGCTTTCAAACAGGGACAGGCAAAATTCATTCAAGAACCCTGAGCATTTGTAATTCCCGCCTCTCTCTCTTTCTCTCTCTCTCTCTCTCTCTCTCTCTCCTTGCTTTTGTAATAAAAGAAAATCCCTGATTGCCTAACAGATCAACTGTTTAAACAAGGAAATGAAGGGAATAATAAAGTTAAGGAGCTTTCCTAAAACAAGAAGAAGAAAAGCTTCGGAGTAGGGACCGGGAGAGAGTCAAAACAAACAGAAATCGGAGATGCTTTTCACTTTTGAAAGTTATGTACGTATTTTTGGTCCTATCAGATGATTATCCTGTTGGAGGGTGGAATATTTTATACTCTTTTGCTTCAAAAGACTGTTTTAGACATAAAACAGGTATGCGACATATCTGTGTTTATAGCGGCCTCGAAAAAAAAGATGAGTTAGGTAATGGCGAGGGTAGCGAAAGTTCATATCACGCGTTTTTATTATCCTCGATGTGTTAAGTTTTATAAAGAGAAAAAACTAGTTTCATACCCATTATAAGATAGTTTATTAAGTTAGAATGTCAATCTTCCTCTGTCTGTCTCTCTCCGCCATATACTGTGCCATCGAATGAAGCAAGAGGCTTTTGAGTGTTCCAACTCTGAATCAAACATTCGACGTAGAAGACTTTGGTTGACTGTGGATGTTCCCAATGCTTCTTCTTATTTTCTTTTTCTTTCTTTTTATTAACAAAGCACAGAGACATGCAACCTCATTAGTGGTTGGTCAGTTACAGTTGTTCGCGTCCGGGATCAAGCTAATGTTGGCAGCTACTAAAAAAAAAGTTGAGTATATCTTAGTTCAACCAGACCACTGAGCTGATTAACAGCTCTCCTAGGGCTGGCCCGAACGATTAGATTTATTTTACGTTGCTAAGAACCAATTGTGGAATCCGAACCACATTATAGCGAGAAATGAATTTCTATCACCAGAAGTAAATTCCTCTTATTCTTCAATGGCCGGTCGGAGATTCGAACTCGCGGCCAGCAGAGTGCTAGCTGAGAACGCAACCCACTCGCCCAACGAAGAACCATTTTCACTGGCAGCCACTGAAGGTATCTCCTATGCGGGAGCCCCTAATGTAAGTAAATGGTTATAGTAACGTGATCTAAGGACTTTAATAAGAATTCACCCCGTTTGTATAACAGTGCATGTGTACTTGTTAAATATTCTTCTTTTTTCTCTCACTTTGTAGTTTTAGGATTTTTTTTTTTTTACATTTTCTATTCGATTAAATAAATCATGACTTTTGGAAAAAAGGCATTTTTTTATTTTCAAGAAAAAGTTCAGAGGACTCGAAAAAATCAACAGAATCAGAACAGAGCTTTAGTTAGAAGGAAGCTACATATCTATAATATCTCGCATACATGCATACATACATACATACACACACACACACACACACACACACACACACACACACACATATATATATATATATATATATATATATATATATATATATATATATATATATATATATATATATATATATATATATATATATATATATATATATATATATATATATTCAATACAGCACGAAGGAACGCGTGCTTGAGAATATCACTAAGTCCACGTCGGAAGGTGCGTGAAAACCAAAACTTTGAACAAGTACTTTCGTAGTTTATTCTACATTTTCAAGTTCACACTGAACACAAAAGAAGTTTACAGAGGTTTATGTACAAAAACAGAAGGTGGGGGGGCGGGGTTACAGTTTGTTAATCTGGGCATCATGTTCTTTAAACAAAAAAATTAAAACTATACTAAAGGAATTCGGTTTAATAAAAGAGAAAGTGTCAACGATGCCCTATCCCTACCGTACACGTACGGATTAATCAAAAACCATAAAAGAGAATTTCCCATTCGCCCCACTATCAGTTCAAGCGATTCTATTAGTTATAGACTTTCTAAATATCTTGTTAAATTAGTGTCACCTATTCTGGGTACTATTTCAAATTCTCATTTGCAAAACTCTGTAAATGAGACAGATTAAACAGTTTTGATGTGACGTCTTTATTTACTAAAGTTCCTATTGATGACTTACTTCACTATTTATCACAACATTTGGACTTGTATAATCTAGAATTACCTACCAATGTTATTATTAATTTGATATCCCTTTGTACAAAAATTGTAAATTCACCTTCAATGGTAATTTTTATGAACAAATATTTGGTATGGCTGTGGGTAACCCTCTTTCGCCACTTTTGTCTAATATTTACATGGAATTCTTTGAGTCTAGACTTATTCCAAGGAGTCTCTTCTCTAAGGTGTTTTGGGTTAGATATGTAGACGATTGTTTTTGCATTGTTAAAGAAAATGTAAATATTCCAGATCTCTTGCAAACAATTAATAATCTTGTACCATCCATAAAATTCGCAATTGAACAAGAAGAAAATAATTGTATACCATTTCTGGATGCCTTAGTTATTAGAAATAACACCAATTTTTGTTTTAAAGTATATAAGAAACCCACGAATAATTTGTCATATGTACATTTTTACTCTAACCATGCTAAACAAATTAAGATGTCAACATTTTCCAGTATGTATCTTAGAGCTCTTACAATTTGTAGTCCTGGATTGTTGGAAGAGGAGTTTAAAATTATTGATAAAATAGGAGATTCATTATGTTACCCTCCATATTTTTTAGAACTTTGTAAAAATAAAGCAAAAAAAAGTCATATTATAATCCAAATAGTGTTAACAACGAACTTAAGAATATTTTCTGTTTACCATTTCATCCTAATATCATTCCTGCAGTGCCCATTTTAAAAACTACTGATATTAACTTAGTATTAAATATAATAATATTTTAAGAAATAAACTAATTAAGAATATCCCACCCAATTAAAACAATATTGCATACAGGTATACAGTATTCTTTGTAAAGAATGAAATAAGATTTATATTAGTCAAACATCAAAAGGACTAAAAGAAGCTCCCAACACAAATATGCCATTCAAGAGGCTTATCAAATGATGGTATTGTGGATCACTGGCTTAAGACAGGCCATGGGATGAACTGGGATAAGTCAACGGTCATCTACAAGGTCAACGACCATCGAAAAAAAAATCTGCTAGAGACTGTCTTCATCGAAGCTGCTTCCACCAGGAATGTTAATCTCCACCCTGGATTATCCCTTGATCCTTTGTCCCTGTCTTTTTTGTTTAAAGAACATGGTGCCCAGATTAACAAACTGTATCCCCGCCCCAGCCTTCTGTTTTTTTTATATAAACCTCTGTCAATTTCTTTTGTATTCAGTGTGAACTTGAAAGTGTAGAATAAACTACGAAAGTACTTGTTCAAAGTCCCGGTTTTCACTCACCTTCCGATGTGGACTTAGTGATATTCTCAAGCACGCGTTCCTTCGTGTTGTATTGG
>NC_089741.1:74587953-74622953 GCF_040412425.1 Macrobrachium rosenbergii | reverse complement strand
CCTTAAAATACCCATATCTCCCTTGGAAATTAACGTAGAAGGCTCATTTCCCACTCAAAATTATCCTTTTAATAAGCTCTTTCCAATGATATATAAATCTTTAACTTTTAGGGCTATATTAGGTCATAAATACCCAAAATGTAACCAGAAATCGAGAAAAGCTGATGATTAACCTCTTGAAGGAAAAATGGTAAAAATCAAACAATATTAAAGAATGAATGGCATATATTGACAATAATCAACACAGCAACACTATATTATTCAAATAATAAGCACTTTATTACTTTCTAAACACACAGAAGCATACAGTAACTTTTCCTAAAAATTTTATTTTTAAAATGCCAATTTATGGTCATTGCTATCTAGGTGGCACTTTATCATGGTATGGGGATTAATAATTGTTGATAAAGTACTTTGAAAAACTTCTCAAGTGAATAAAATTATACAAAAATATATAGCTTGCACAATTTCCTTAAATAATTACTGACTTTATAAATTCTGGATATAGCATGAAAATTTTATTAACCTATGACGTAGCTTTAGTATTAAAAGGGTACTATGACATTGCAAATGTAGAAGCTGTATTGGTTGAATTAATCTAATTCAAGTATCCATAACAATAGTTTTAATATCAAAAGATAAATTCAAAGGCAGTATATATTTAATAATGTAAATACATGTATTGAATTTTATAACTGAAATGTCTGTAGTTTAGTTTCATGGCTAAATATTCTAAGCTTTAACTTACATTCGTAAAGGAGTCAAATTTACACAAGTTCTTATGGACGAATGACAGTATTTGCTTCTCATGATTGTGCTTTTAATAAGATTCCTCATTCCATACTGTAACCTAAAGGATTGCTACATGTTGCATCACTTACAACTAAGACACTTTGACATTTACAAAAGCTGCAGCAAGGAACATGATTGCTGTGACAGGGACAGTGATATGTGCCACATTTTGTACAACTGCACATCACAGTGAATTCCACAGGTATTGGGTTCTTTCCATCAGTTGGTACCAAAAGATCATCAGCTACTTTATAACGATATAACATAGGATCAAGGGGCACCCATTTAGTTTTAGATAAAACAGAAACCATGTGATATGTGTAAAGTATGCTCTTTTTATATGTTGTATTGTTGCATAGCTAGTAGGTGGTGGGTTCTTAAAACATGACCTCTTGGAATGATGATACATATAATTTCTCAGGTGGTCTGCTGTTTTACACATTATTGCCTGCTTCAGTACTCTTGTCAAATACTCTTCAGCCATGATTACTTGACTTTCAAAATTATTTTTAGTTCCAAATTCTTTTAAATACATTTCTGCATGTGCCTTTAGAGCAGCAAGTTTAGTCCCAAATTTGCTTGTGTAATCACAGCCAGTCAGGGAATGCACTGCAGGCAACACTTGGCGTAGTTCCCTCCCTAGCTGAACAGTCAATGTATGAATGGCAATATACCTGACTGGATCCCCAGATACAGTTTTTAATCCACAGTTCACTGCATCCTTGATAATGAAGCTCATTCCAGTAATGCAAGAACAGAATTAAGACATCAGTATCAGATGAAAGGATTATAAGTTGGTTACATCCTTGCTGAACTGCATGAAGTGCACAAACAAACAAGACAAAAAAATTATGTTGTTAAGTGGGAGATAACTTATCATGAAGTCCTTGCAATTACAAATTTACACAGACAAGTGTCAGGTTCAAGCATGAAGCGCACAAACAATGCATCGTAGGTCTGCTTCTTCTACATCAGAATTCAATTCTGGAACTTCAGATACCAATCCAGCAGACAATCTTCTTGAGGGGGGGCTTATATTCATCTGGACCTCTGAAATTGCTAACATAAATCTCTAGTGCTGTATCTTTCCATGGATAATCTAAAGCCATTTGATGAAGAAGGGACTCCAGCTTTGTCTTCTTTGCAGTTGATGGCCAAAACCTCTCCATTTCCACAGGCAAGGGTGTTTCCTTATAGATGGAGTGCAGTACTATTGGAGGCTTCTTTTCCCTTTTCTGACGCTCTGAATCTTTCATTGACATTTCAACATAAGAGTCAAACACAAAATATATTTTTGAAGCATACTTTGCCATACACTGAGTTGCATTTAACATATTATTACAAAAATCTCCAAATGTTCTTACATTAGATGTCATCATTTTACGAACATTGGCCATTACATCTACAATGAATCCGGTCTTCATGGCGGTTGAAGGTGTAGTTTGATCCTCAGTCTTCAATTGTTTCTCCAGCTCATGAACTATGGAAATCTTTGTTGTTTTAGTCATTAGGCCATCCTCATCAAACAAATATGAAGCAGAGGAAATATCATATTGAGGTAATTTCTCCGTAGAGTGCCCTCGTTCTTTAGCGACATCAAGCATTCGATACAAGTGAGCATCTTCACGCAGAGTTGATTTCTGTTGGTATTTTCCTGAAGACTTGCTTGGCTGATGAAGTGAAGCAAAGATTTTCAGGTTTGTCCTGTGAATTGTGGCAGATACGAACTTCTTTAGTGCTAAATCTTTCTTTGCGGAGAATCTCGTATGCAGTCTTGCCAATGCTTTCAGCGTTTAGCAGTTGTTTTCTGATATCTTCGGTTGCTGCTTCTTTTGTCGTGATATTGTGAAGTCTTCCTTCTTCTGCAGGTATTCAAAATGGGTTTTCATTTCTTTCTATGAGTCTTATAATTGCTTGAATATGTCTCTCCTCAGACAGATGTTTTGATGCTGCAGAAGATTGATTTACATCTAATTCTTATGTGATTGTGCTTGAACCTGACACTTGTCTGTGTAAATTTTTAATTGCAAGGACTTCATGATAAGTTATCTCCCACTTAGCAAGATAATTTTTTTGTCTTGCTTGTTTGTGCACTTCATGCAGTTCAACAAGGATGTAACCAACTTATAATCCTTTCATCTGATACTGATGTCTTAATTCTGTTCTTGCATTACTGGAATGAGCTTCATTATCAAGGATGCAGAGAACTGTGGATTAGAACTGTATCTGGGGATTCAGTCAGGTATATTGCCATTCATACATTGACTGTTCAGCTAGGGAGGGAACTACGCCAAGTGTTGCCTGCAGTGCATTCCCTGACTGGCTGTGATTACACAAGCAAATTTGGGACTAAACTTGCTGCTCTAAAGGCACATGCAGAAATGTATTTAAAAGAATTTGGAACTAAAAATAATTTTGAAAGTCAAGTAATCATGGCTGAAGAGTATTTGACAAGAGTACTGAAGCAGTCAACAATGTGTAAAACAGCAGATCACCTGAGAAATTATATGTATCATCATTCCAAGAGGTCATGTTTTAAGAACCCACCACCTACTAGCTATGCAACAATACAACATATAAAAAGAGCATACTTTACCACATATCACATGATTTCTGTTTTATCTAAAACTAAATGGGAGCCCCTTGATCCTATGTTATATGGTTATAAAGTAGCTGATGATCTTTTGGTGCCAACTGATGGAAAGATCCCAATACCTGAGGAATTCACTGTGATGTGCAGTTGTACAAAATGTGGCACATGTCATTGTCCGTGTCACAGCAATCATGTTCCTTGCTGCAGCTTTTGTAAATGTCAAAGTGTCTTAGTTGTAAGTGACGCAACATGTAGCAATCCTTTAGGTTACAGTATGGAATGAGGAATCTTATTAAAAGCACAATCATGAGAAGCAAATACTGTCATTCGTCCATAAGAGCTTGTGTAAATTTTACTCCTTTACGAATATAAGTTAAAGCTTAGAATATTTAGCCATGGAAATAAACTACAGACATTTCAGTTATAAATTCAATACATGTATTTACATTATTAAATATATACTGCCTTTGAATTTATCTTTTGATATTAAAACTATTGTTATGTATGTTTGAATTAGTTTAATTCAACCAATACAACTTCTTCATTAGCAATGTCATAGTACCCTTTTAATAATAAAGGTACGTCATAGGCTAATAAAATTTTCATGCTATATCCAGAATTTATAAAGTCAATAATTATTTAAGGAAATTGTGCAAGCTATATAAAATGCAATTCCTACTGGATGCTGCACAGCATCCAAAGATTAAAAAAGAATGATGATACTATTGTAGCTAAAATCGTGGCTTTAAGTAAAACTTGATACGAAACTCTCATTTTTTCATATCAAAGAATAAAGTAAATATATGAAAAAACAAAGATTTTGTTCAGAGTGGAACTCAGTCATTAGAGCAGACAGACAGACAGATAAACAGAGCTTTAAACTTGTAATTTCAGGAGCTATTTCGTATCCAACTCTCTCTGAGTAATTGCGTGAGTACTTAACGGCAATTTGATATTATAAAGAAAGGAAAAATCAAAAGGACGGAGTCACTTGGAATCGATATCAACCCACCTCTGCCATGCTAACCATGTAGTGCGTTTGTCGCACGTGGCCATATTATGAATGAATTTTTATCACATCACCGTGATTCATATACAAGCATTAAGCTACAAACGTCCTTTCATATCCAATTCACTCTACCTCGGGGACAATATATTTTCATATATGTAACCCGAAGTGGAATTTTTTAGTTGATAATAAGTTTGTCGTCTCGTGGGCTCGAACCACGGAAGACAAGAACTCAGGACTACAGTGACGCGAGTTTTAACCACACGGCCAACAAGTGAGGTAACATATATGAAAATATATTATATCCGAGGTACAGTGAATTGGATATTAAAGGACGTTTATAGCTTAATGCTTGTATATAAATCACGGTGATATGATAAAAATTCATTCATAATATGGCTGTGTGCGACAAACGCACTACATGGTTAGCATGGCAGAGGTGGGTTGATATCAATTCTAAGCACAAATACCTGAGTTCGATGGGGACTTGTAGGTGAGAGTCGGTATCAACTTATACCTCACTTGTTGGCCGTGTGGTTAAAATTCGCGTCACTGTAGTCCTGAGTTCCTGTCTTCCGTGGTTCGAGCCCACGAGACGACGAACTTATTATCAACTAAAAAATTCCCCTTTGGGTAACATATATGAAAATATATTATTCCCAATGTACAGTGAATTGGATATTAATGGACGTTTGTAGCTTAATGCTTGTATATGAATCACGGTGATGTGATAAAAATTCATTCATAACATGGCTGTGTACGACAAACGCACTACATGGTTAGCATAGCAGAGGTGGGTTGATATCGATTCTAAGTACAAATACCTGAGTTCGACGGGGATTTGTAGGTGAGAGTCGGTATCAACTTATACCTCACTTGTTAGCTGTGTGGTTAAAATTCGCGTCACTGTAGTCCTGAGTTCTTGTCTTCCGTGGTTCGAGCCCACGAGACGACGAACTTATTATCAACTAAAAAATTCCCCTTCGGGTAACATGTATTAAAATATATTATTCACGAGGTAGAGTGACTTGGATATTATAGGACGTTTGTAGCTTAAAGCTTGTATATGAATCACGGTGATGTGATAAAAATTCATTCATAATATGGCTGCATGCGACAAACGCACTCACACACACACACACACACACACACACACATATATATATATATATATATATATATATATATATATATATATATATATATATATATATATATATATATATATATATATATATATATATATATATATATATACGAACTCAGCAGTACAAACCAGAAGGCGTAGACATGGAACATAAGTCACTTTATTCTTACTGCGACGTTTCGAGACCAATGTCTCATCATCGAGGCTATAATCAATACAGCATAACAATTTATTTTTTGTTAAAACTCAAAACACGTAGAATAAAGCAAAACAAAGCAAGATACAACCTTGAAATAAAAATTACAAAAAACACACACACACAATTCAAGTTAAGAGTAGTTAAAAAGACACCTTGTCTCAACGAAGTTTAGTTGCTGTATGGAAAATGGACCGAAAGTAAACAAGAAGGGCGTGATTTAAGCTATGTATAAGGGAACAGATGAAGAGTGGTTGTTTAAGGTGAGAACTAGTTTCTTTATAGCCGGAGATGCTAATATTGGAAGGTGGTGTTCATATGGACTTGATATTAATACCTTGAAATCATTATAATTTATATTATTTGTACAAAATCTCACTTGTTTCCTAATATTAGATAGTTCTGGGTTTGATAGTTTACACCCTATACGGAAACGTATGCCGATATGTGCATCACATCTTAAGCAGGCGGCGTGTTACCTACGTTAGTCTGCCTGTTGCATCGGCAGCAAGTGTAAATATAGACAACGCCAGATTGCATTAAGGGAGGTAATCTCTCTTTGTATTAAGACAAACATGACATCAACACCAGGAAAATAATTAAATGAAATTTTCATTAAGTGGGATAAAAAATAAGTGTCATGTACATAAGGAAATCGTATATAAAACTTGAGTTTATGGGCCAATGTATTGCTACTGGAGGATGAAATGAAATATCCAGCGTTTTTCTGACATATTTCGCAAAGAGATTAGTAGGAGAACAATTTGATTTAAAATAATCGTAAAGGACTGCCATTTCTTTGTGGAAAAGATTCCAATAAGAAGTTAATGTCATGACTCTGTGGAGGAAGGTAGACAATGAATTTAATATAAAAAAAACTGTAAAAGTTAAGACCAAGGCCTGTGAAAGTTGCCTTTCGAAAAATACCTGTGTGAAAACGGTAGTCATCACGGATGACAATCGTATCTAAAAAAGGGAGTTGCTATTGTTTTCCAATTCATATGTAAATTTAATGTTGGAATGTAAATAACTGGCACATTGTAAGAACGAATCAGAGTGCAAATGGTCCTTAAGAAGAACAAAAGGATTCCAAGATATTATTATCAAATCCATATGAACACTACTTTCCAATAATAGAATTTCTACCTATAAAGGAACTAGTTCCCACCGTAAACAACCACTCTTCATCTGTTCCCTTGTACGTAGATTAGACCACGCCCTTCATGTTGTTTACTTTCGGTGCATTTCCAAACAGCAACTGAACTCCGTTGAGATAGTGTCTTTTTAACTACTCTTAACTTTAATTGTGTGCTTTTTTTTAGAGTAATTTTTATTTCAAAGTTGTACCTTGCTTTGTTTTGCTTTGTTCATTGTGTTTTGCGTGTCAAAAAAAAATTAATGTTATGCCGTATTCTTTATCAGTTTTTTATCTTTCAATTTAGGCTGGATGATGAGACGTTGGTCTCAAAACGTTGCAGTAAGACTAAAGTGATTTATGTTTCATGCTGTCTTCTCTACGCCTTCTGGTATACACACACAGACACACACACACACACACACACACACACACATATATATATATATATATATATATATATATATATATATATATATATATATATATATATATATATATATATATATATATATATATATATATATATATATATATATATATATATATATATATATGAATATAAGAAGGCCCATAAAACACTATTTAAACGTTGAAACCATATATTTCGGGCACTAGCTTCTGTGCCCCTGTTCACTGGTAGAATATGGACAGGTGGAAAGTTACAATGGTATATATACAAAAACATAAAGGTGTGGCCCTAGGCCTCCGATGCTATGGAGGTGGCGTTTCTTAAGGAGGAGAATGGCCAAATTCCCTAGTGGTTTTTGGCCTCATTAGCTCCCGTTTGGCGATGGATCGGGCGGTCGCGTTTCCTGGGTCATCTTCTTCATGAGGGATTTGAGGATTAAGGTGTCGATGTCATCCGATTTCCAATGTCCTCCTGACAGGTTCATATTGTTGGTTTGATTGATGATAGCAGATTCTAGTATCCTTCTTTTGTACGGACAGCTACTTTTGAAAACCAACTCCACCCCACTCCAGTTAATGGCATGCCCTGTATTTCTGATATGTAGGAAAATTCCCGAACTCTCCGAAGCGTAACGTACTGATCTTTTGTGCTCTGTTATTCTTTGCGAGAGCGATCTACCTGTCTCGCCTACGTAGATGTCCTGACAATTACTACACGGTATCTTGTAAACTCCGGCTTCTTCCCTTTTGTTATTTAAGTATACGTTAACGAGCGAACTCACGATGGATTTGGGATAATGGAAAATGAAAGGATTGTTAGGCCTGAGTTGCTCGGAAGCCTCCTCCATAGCATCGGAGGCCTAGGGCCACACCTTTATGTTTTTGTATATATACCATTGTAACTTTCCACCTGTCCATATTCTACCAGTGAACAGGGGCACAGAAGCTAGTGCCCGAAATATATGGTTTCAACGTTTAAATAGTGTTTTATGGGCCTTCTTATATTCATATTACACTGTAGTATTACAGGAAAAGACATTCATTTTTGCCCATCATGGAACATCACAGTTTACGCCAGATTTTCGGCTTCAACCCAGCTGTCAAGCACATCTTCAGACGGTACGAATGGCTAGTACATGGGTTACACAAGAGGAAGAATCAGAGAAATTTTCTACAAGAATGCCTACAGGAACAAGTTTCTCCCAAAATGTACGGTTTCACGCGTTGGACATCGGCGTCAGACCCATTTCCGGACTCCATCCGCACATTCCTCCAAGACAGAATACAAGCCACACACCAAGACATCTATGTGATTAGAAGAAAAATAAGCGAGCTAGCCTCGTCACTTCGCCTCATGTGCAGGGATGATGGTATGTACAGATATCTTTCATATTTTGTGCTATCAGGTGCTGTTGAAAACAGTGAGTCCCATTCCAGAAATTTGTGCTACAAATTAAAAAGACTGATTAGGAACAGCGTATGGAATAATCTTGGCCTTCCCAATAATGTGCTGAATCTCTCTAACCATCCCCTCACTGCAGAACAGACCGTTTTAAATCTTGGAGTTTCATTCGCTCTAAAACCTGGTCCCGAGAGTAATCTTAATTTCCTAGTTGCTTTTGATAAACATTTTGCAAAAAACAATTATGACAAGAAAGAGGCATGTCTCAAAGGCATTTTGCTAAATGTCTTGGAGCAAAATAACAACAAAAATTCGCTCCCGAAAAGATTCCAAAATGCATTAGTTAATTTAAGGAAAAGGGGGGATATCATCATCACAAAATCTGACAAAGACGGGAAAATAGTTCTGTTAGACAAGGAGACATACATCAATAAAGTTCAAGAACTTCTAAACGATGCGGAGACCTATGACAAATTAACGAAAGATCCCACAACAAATATTGCTGCTCAATTTAACAAATCAGTCAGAACCATAGGGGGCAATAAAAAATACATAGAAGTACTAGAGACATTCAAGGTAATCAACCCCTCTCTCCCCTATTTTTACGGCCTCCCGAAAACACATAAAGATGGGATTCCCTTACGCCCCATAATATCTAGCAGGGGCTCTTTCATGTACAAATTATCAAAATGGCTCGCAGACTTGTTATCACCCTTTCTAGGAACCTTCTCATCCTCCCACGTCAAACATGCAGAGGATTTCATACAAAAATTTGATAGTTTAAACATCCCCTCAAACAACATCAAATTGCTCAGCCTAGACGTCGAGTCATTATTTACCAAAGTCCCGATTGCCGACGTGTTGTCTTTCTTAGAGAGGAAGTTACAACCATATGAAGACCATTTTCCTCTTGGCATAGATAAAACTTTAAAACTTATCAACCTCTGTGTAACTAACAACGTGTTTTCTTTTAATGGTAATTTTTACAAACAAAAATTTGGCTGTAGCATGGGAAGTCCCCTATCACCCATTCTAGCAAACTTGTACATGGAATATTTCGAAACAGAACTTTTGTCGTCTATCAAACCCCATAATATGATCTGGCTTAGATACGTAGATGATATTTTTACTTTCTGGGACAATAGCTGGGTGGACTTTAATGAATTTTTTAATAGGCTAAATTCGCTAGTTCCGACCATAACATTTAAAACAGAATGGGAAAAGGACGGAAAACTGCCGTTCCTAGATGTACTGATCATAAGAAAACAGAACAGGTATGCATTTACAGTATATAGAAAACCCACCTTCGCTGTCTCCTACATTCATTTCTTAAGCTACCACGACGTCTCCGTAAAAATCATGGTAGGGTGCAACTTATTCCTCAGAGGACTTAGGATATGTTCAAATGAGTACCTGGATAAAGAATTTAACACGATCTGCCAACACCTAACGCAACTGCTATATCCACCACACATTATCGAGAGGGCTATTAACAAAGCGAATAAAATATACTATTAAGGTCCCACTCACAACAGACAAGTAGATTTCAACAACAAAATAAAGCTTCCGTACGATGAAAACATCCAAAAGGCTTCCGAGCAACTCAGGCCTAACAATCCTTTCATTTTCCATTATCCCAAATCCATCGTGAGTTCGCTCGTTAACGTATACTTAAATAACAAAAGGGAAGAAGCTGGAGTTTACAAGATACCGTGTAGTAATTGTCAGGACATCTACGTAGGCGAGACAGGTAGATCGCTCTTCGGAGAGTTCGGGAATTTTCCTACATATCAGAAATACAGGGCATGCCATTAACTGGAGTGGGGCGGAGTTGGTTTTCAAAAGTAGCTGTCCATACAAAAGAAGGATACTGGAATCTGCTATCATCAATCAAACCAACAATATGAACCTGTCAGGAGGACATTGGAAATCGGATGACATCGACACCTTAATCCTCAAATCCCTCATGAAGAAGATGACCAGGAAACGCGACCGCCAGATCCATCGCCAAACGGAGCTAATGAGGCCAAAAACCACTAGGAATTTGGCCATTCTCCTCCTTAAGAAACGCCACCTCCATAGCATCGGAGGCCTAGGGCCACACCTTTATGTTTTTGTATATATACCATTGTAACTTTCCACCTGTCCATATTCTACCAGTGAACAGGGGCACAGAAGCTAGTGCCCGAAATATATGGTTTTAACGTTTAAATAGTGTTTTATGGGCCTTCTTATATTCATATTACACTGTAGTATTACAGGAAAAGACATTCGTATATATATATATATATATATATATATATATATATATATATATATGTGTGTGTGTGTGTGTGTGTGTGTGTGTGTGTGTGTGTGTGTGTATATATATATATATATATATATATATATATATATATATATATATATATATATATATATATATATATATATATATATATATATATATATATATATATATATATATATATATGTGTGTGTGTGTGTGTGTGTGTGTGTGTGTGTGTGTATATATATATATATATATATATATATATATATATATATATATATATATATATATATATATATATATATATATATATATATATATATTGTCATAAACTGGCCTTTTTCTTGGTGAGAAATTTAATCAAAACTATAATTGATGCTGCCACAAAACCAAGAAAGTCCAGTTTATGAGCAAAGGAATAAGTTATGTGAAAACTTACCTTAGAATTTTCCTGGAATTACAATTTAAAGTGGAAGGTTGCCATAGTGGAATTAGAATTCTTTAACAGATTTACAGGGATTTATTTACAGAGACTTAGTACATAACCAATGAGATAACAAACAGCATGATAACTAGGGGGGCAAACTCATAAATAGGACACATGGGATAAGACTGCAAAGACTGGTAACAATCAAGTTGATTAAAAATGGGGCCAATGTGCAATGCAATCAGTTCTATGAAAAATAATGACATTTAGTCTTGCCCTGATTACATGAAATAGTCTCAGGTAATACAAATGATGGAACTCCAGGATGGGAGAATAATTCATATGAACATTTGGGCCACAACGGAAATTGGTAATGACTGCGACCAGGAATTTTCACGATTTTGGAGGCAGACGAGGTACTGGAGCATGGAATTACGATCGGCTGCGTGTCTCCCCTGAAAGAGACATTCTGCGTTAGCCCTGCTCAAACTAAGAGAAATGGAATCTACCTATAAAATATCACTCAATACACGTTCTTAGATACTAAACATGACGTAGCCCAGAGGATAATTATGAGAAAATCACGTTATCACAGTCTTGGAATCATATTGGATTGGGGTTTTGAAACAAGGAACAAGTGCTCGCCGTCACACGAAGGGGGAAGCTTGGGAAAAGGAAGGGATTAAACTTGAAGATAAATGAGAGAAATGTAAGGAATTTAGTGGAGAGAGAGGGGTGAGTGGTGCCAAATTCACTCTCGGCTTACCTATTTCAGACGAATATTTGAGCTCCGAAATACCACATCTCGGGCGTACGATCGTGAACTTGGGCCGCCACCGAGACAGACATACAATCAGGACAGTCGATGGAAGGAGTCTCCTCGCTTGCTGTTTCGATCGGCGTCGAAGCCATAGGTCCCAAACCTGAAAGCAAATTCTTTGCCAGTAAACAGGTCAAAGGAATAGCAGTCTTAAAGATAATGAGCCTAAGGTTTAAGGTGCTAGCTCCCCCCCCCCCCCCGAGTGGTTTACACCCTAACATCTATTTCCTCCCTAAGCCTACTTAGAAAACATGACTCCAAAGGCTGGGGGGGGGGGAATCTAGGTGTGTTCTGGTAGCAGGGGGGTTTTTAAGAGGGATTGTCTATCCTGCCTGGGCACTTCCTGTGGGCCGTGGAGGCATGCATTCTCTGTCCATATGAGTTAAATACAACTGAGTTCCGCCATATTGGCGCTAGCTATAAGGTAACTGAAATGATAATTCTCCCTATAAGTTAGCTAGATACCAGCTAAATAGGAGGGAGGAATGTAAATCCTTGATAATATATATATATATATATATATATATATATATATATATATATATATATATATATATATATATATATATATGTATATATATATATATATATATATATATATATATATATATATATATATATATATATATATATATATATATATATATATATATATATATATATATATATATATATATATATATATATATATATATATATATATATATATATATATATATATATATATATATATATATATATATATATATATATATATATATATATATATATATATATATATATATATATATATATATATATATATATATATATATATATATATATATATATATATATATATATATATATATATATATATATATATATATATATATATATATATATATATATATATATATATATATATATATATATATATATATATATATATATATATATATATATATATATATATATATATATATATATATGCATATATATATATATATATATATATATATATATATATATATATATATATATATATATATATATATATATATATATATATATATATATATATATATATATATATATATATATATATATATATATATATATATATATATATATATATATATATACATACATACATACATACATACATACATACATACATACATACATACATACATACATACATACATACATACATACATACATACATACATACATACATATATATATATATATATATATATATATATATATATATATATATATATATATATATATATATATATATATATATATATATATATATAGAAGGACAGGGTGACAAGGAGATAGCCGGTCATCAAAAGGTGATGCATTTATTGCCGACGCGTTTCGTAACAACACAGTTACATCATCAAGGCTAAAAGAGAAAACAACAAATTAAAAACACATGGAATATAACTTTGACTTTAAGAGTCTCAACAAATTATACCAAACTTACATTAAAACAAAACAAGATTTAAAAAGCACCTGCTAGACTAAAGGCTGAAGGCTTTATGATTCGGAAAGGAGGGAGAAGCAGCGAAGAAAAACGGCTCAAGCCAGAAACAACTGTATAGAGGTGGTGTGATTGTTCAACTTGGGCACTAACTGCTTAATAAATAATGACTCTAAGATAAGCAGTTCGTGTAAACGGCTTGTTTGGCCCAAGACAGAGAAGTCAGAATAGTTAATGCTGGTGTTACAAATTTTTGTGTGATTTCTGATATTAAAAATTCGGATTGGACAATCTGCAGCCAGTACGATGGCTGACACCATTATGTGAATCAGCTCTGACCTTGAGCAATCGCTTAGTCGAACCTACGTAAGTCCCCAAATTACATCTAGGGCAAGTATATTTATATACGACTGAGGATTGCAATAATGGGCAGATTTTGTCTTTAAATTTAAAAAGTGATCCTATTGTAAGGGGATTTTTGGAATTAAAATAACTTGCAATATATTAAAGTGTTTTTCAATTGCAGACTTGAGATTCCTTCTAAATTTGTCATCTTGGATGTATGGAATACTGGCATACAGTTTCTTTCGGGGAACAGTGCTTATGGAAGGGAGTCTGATAGTTTCTTATTTAGAAAATTCTTGCAATGTCTGAAGAAAACATGTGAGGGAAACCAGTTATC
Organism: Macrobrachium rosenbergii; assembly: GCF_040412425.1. Taxonomy (NCBI): domain Eukaryota; kingdom Metazoa; phylum Arthropoda; class Malacostraca; order Decapoda; family Palaemonidae; genus Macrobrachium; species Macrobrachium rosenbergii. Next base: position 74,608,593 of record NC_089741.1, on the reverse strand, counting down.
GGTAAAATATTTATACAAGAACAAAATTTCTTTATGATATGAATCCCAGGAAGAGGTTAGAGTGTAAGCTCGATGAAGCAAGGTAAAAATTGAATTGAGTTTAAAATGATAAAAACAAGCACTATAAAAGTTTGAACCCAGACCTGAGAAAGTCTTTTTTCTAAAAACGGAAGTGTTAAAACTATTACCATGTCGAAACACCAAAACATCCAAAAATGGCAATCGATCGTTTTCCTCCCTCTCTAATGTAAACTTGATATTCGGATGTAATTCATTAATGTACGAGAGGAACTGGTCAGCATGTAACTTTTATAGTGCTTGTTTTTATCATTTTAAACTCAATTCAATTTTTACCTTGCTTCATCGAGCTTACACTCTAACCTCTTCCTGGGATTCATATCATAAAGAAATTTTGTTCTTGTATAAATATTTTACCGATAACTGGTTTCCTCACATGTTTTCTTCAGACATTGCAAGAATTTTCTAAATAAGAAACTATCAGACTCCCTTCCATAAGCACTGTTCCACGAAAGAAACTGTATGCCAGTATTCCATACATCCAAGATGACAAATTTAGAAGGAATCTCAAGTCTGCAATTGAAAACACTTTAATATGTTGCAAGTTATTTTAATTCCAAAAATCCCTTTACAATAGGATCACTTTTTAAATTTAAAGACAAAATCTGCCCATTATTGCAATCCTCAGTCGTATATAAATATACTTGCCCCAGATGTAATTTGGGGACGTACGTAGGTTCGACTAAGGGATTGCTCAAGGTCAGAGATGATTCACATAATGGTGTCAGCCATCGTACTGGCTGCAGATTGTCCAATCCCGAATTTTCTAATATCAGAAATCACACAAAAATTTGTAACACCAGCATTAACTATTCTGACTTCTCTGTCTTGGGCCAAACAAGCCGTTTACACGAACTGCTTATCTTAGAGTCATTATTTATTAAGCAGTTAGTGCCTGTTGAACAATCACACCACCTCTATACAGTTGTTTCTGGCTTGAGCCGTTTTTCTTCGCTGCTTCTCCTCCTTTCCGAATCATAATGCCTTCAGCCTTTAGTCTAGCAGGTGCTTTTAAATCTTGTTTTGTTTTAATGTAAGTTTGGTATAATTTGTTGAGACTCTTAAAGTCAAAGTTATATTCCATGTGTTTTTAATTTGTGTTGTTTTCTCTTTTAGCCTTGATGATGTACCTATGTTGTTACGAAACTCGTCGGCAATAAATGTATCACCTTTGATGACCGGCTATCTCCTTGTCACCCTGTCCTTCTATGTGCTGTGGCCCGCTTGCGCCAACGTATTCTGTCTTATATATATATATATATATATATATATATATATATATATATATATATATATATATATATATATATATATATATATATATATATATATATATATATATATATATATATATATATATTTATTTATACATAGTGATAGAAACCTATGATATATATGCTAGAGTTACAGTACAAAAAAACATGCAGGCAGTTGGACATCAAACATTCACTCCGAACAAGTGGGAAAGAGGGAGTAGCTGTCAACTCATTGGCGTCTGAGGTCAGGGCTCTATTGAAAAATCTTACTGACTCTCCTTTGACCAAGTACGCTGGGTTACTGGTAGACTACACCTTTGATCTTTGATTTTAACTCTTGTCAACTGTCTTCCTTAAAACCTTTGTTTTGTGTTTTCTTTGGAAATTAATGGATCTCATTTATACAAGCCTGGATTGATATCTATATTATTACAATAGCTTTCTTTTATAAAACTGGGCTGCAGTTTATCTGTATAACTACCTTTTCTTAAACCAGCCCGCTCATCTCTAAGTATTTCTTATTTTTATTCAGCTTATTAGGTATCATAGTTGGTAATTGGTGGAGGGGAAGTAGCATGAAGTTGACACCATATACAAAGAGAACAGATCTAAGTCAAAATAGTACAATGCAAGTACTATGATGTATTATACACCGACGACTGTGCTACCAAAATTGGTAAAAGATTGATTTTATGTAGAACTGCAAAATGTTATGTATGAAATGTCAAGAAGAGTTATGAAAACTGTTGCTGGTGATATTAATTAAAATGCTGATTATGTAAGAATACCTTCCATAACACTGGTCTGTAGTTAACAAACCATCAAGTGATTTAAAAAAAAAAATCATACTCTACAGCAGAGTATACATAACGCAAATATCTGATCTTTGTAACTCCTGCCACTTCCTTTTTTTAAACATACCAATCCATCTATACACATTTCTTTCTTTTCTTTCTCCAGTCCATCGTACAGTACTGATGGAATCGATATAAAAAATTGTATGTGTAATAAAGTAGCTATTGATAAGTATGTGAAACAATAATTATAATAAAAATAATCACACTATCAGTTCGTCGCAACATCGGCATCAGGAGGTTACGATGCTACTGTTGTCAGTTTGCCGGGTAAGGGCATAACTTTTATTTTTGATATGGATATTGATTTTTTTTCTATTTCAATTAGAAATCTTATTAAAAAATGATCCATAAGTAATTTTTGCGTTTTTGCTATGTTCTTCATTTTGCTTCACAATCAAGGTTGAGGAATGAGTGTTCGTGAGTGTGTTTCACAATCAAGGTTGAGGAATGAGTGTTCGTGAGTGTGTTTCACATCAACTCCGGTGTGGTTGTTCTCTATGGTTGATCGCTTTGTCCAGAGGTCTCATTGTGTTGAGAGTACACCATGTAGATATCCAATCCAAATAAAGGAAGAAAAGAGGCCATACTTATAACTTCACACCCATCTGTATTTAACCACTAGTAAGGACATTGGTGTCCTTACAGGATAGTAGCAGATACCGTATGTTGCCACCCTCTGAGGGAGACTTTGTGATACTTTGGCTTTAGAAACATCCACAGAGAATCAACAAGATGTCATGGGAAGAGGAATACTTGCCGTTCCCAATGGATGCAAGCCCACAGCCACATTCCCAAACTACAAACAAGCCTATCTTTTATGTTGATGTCATCGGAGATGGCCTACTTGCTGCATGTCGACCTTTCCGGAGGATCTTCCTTAGAATTCCAGCAAGACTTTGAGTTTTTTAGATATTCTAGGGCGCACGGCGAGTCAAGACGTACTGTACATAATTAAACTAGTGTTTGTTTTAAGTGTAGAAAGAGATCTGATCAGTAAGTTTTTATCCCCGTAGATTTTTCATGTTTATTTCTCATGTGAATATTTTTACTTGTGTTTTCTTTTGTTTAGTGAAGATCTTATTCTTCTTTTATACACATATGAGGTTACGTTCTGGGCGTGTGCACTCGCACAACTCTTTTGGCTGGAGAACAATTATTGGTAGAAGTACCAACGGGCGCAGAAGTAACTTTAATAATTCCAACGCAATGGTATACTCAGATGTTTAGAATATTTTTACGGTGGTGAATAAGCGCTCCTCTATAATGCCGTCTCAAAGTGTTGCTAAATGGCAGTTAACACAAGGGGTTGAAGGTTGGATTATTTCGAATGAAGCACATTTGTCCTCAAAACAAATTACCCATCTTTCTATTCAATTGCAGGAAGCTAAATCTTTTATAGACTGAGCCCGGGGCCATGTTGGCTCTTGGTTCCGTATACTTCCTTCTCGGCCTGTAAGACATGGGATGAGTTTAAGGTTACTTTAAGACACATATTTGGAACAGAATCGGATACAGATGAAGTGCTGTCCTTACGAGGTATCCTTAAATTAACAGACAGAAAGGGTCTCTCTAAATGAGCAGACTGCCATCATCGCAAATGATCTTTTCGTTGGGTGAGTCGGTAGAGCTGCAAACTGGCACTCGCTTGGCCGGAGTTCAAATCCCCGGCCGGCTGATGAAGAGTTAGAGGGATTTATTCCTGGTGATAGAAATTCATTTCTCGCTATAATGTGGTTCGTATTCCACAATAAGCTGTAGGTCCCGTTGCTAAGTAACCAATTGGTTCTTAGCCACGTGAAATAAGTCTAATACTTCGGGCCACCCCTAGGAGAGCTGTTAATCAGCTCAGTGGTCTGGTAAAACTAAGGTATACTTAACTTTTATCATTGCAAACAAAATGAATGAATGGCATTCGAAATTGGTTGCTTCATCTTGAGTGAATGATACAGCCATTAGTACCAAGAATATGTCACTTACTGCAACTAGCCTTAATGACTAGTTTGTTGCCAGACAGGTTGGTCCGTTGTTTTGATGCCAAATTTGACAAGACCTCTTGCGAACTGACAGTTACTGATCAAGTAAAGAAGCATATGTCTAAGTGCCCCAGTTGGACTACTTTATCGAATTTTGACCATTCATATGTTAAGCAGTCTGTTTCAAATACATATAATTCACAATAGGTTAATGAAATTAATTCTACCAATACTGTAGTTATCACCATTCCTCTACTAATAGTTATCAAAAAGGTAAGACTGGTGATTCTGGGTTGCAGGTGAATAACATATTTGTTACACTGGCTGGTCAATGTGGTGTTAGGTAGAACCAGGGGCATGTGATAAACATTATGACTTTTCACCAGAACATTCGGTTTTCGATATAGCTACTGTAGATACTTACACTTATCCATAGTAATATAGAGAAAAGCCCTGTCATAAAAGCAGTCAGCAAACATCATAAACCATTTGCTTTGTTTCTGGATACTGACAGTCCTCATAATTTGTTGGACTTGAAATCTCATCATTTATTTTTTCCAGATTTCCGTAGATAAAACTCATGTGAACCTGGCAGGCATAGGTAATAATAATTTGAAAAGAGGAACCAATTAGTATTTGGTCTATATCGGAAATAAAAAGGGCAACTCAACAAAATATTTATTCACAGGTGACTGCTACTTTGACCGAAGTTATTGAATCTAATATTCCATGATACATTATAGTGACAGCTAAAAAGGTCTTACTTTGTTCAGAAATTATGTTGACAAATGAATCAATTAGGGTTCACGGATTATCTGCAAGAGAGACACTTTACACCGTTCACAGTAATCACCAGGCACTGACTGAAGTGTTTAATCATTTAAATAAGGACTTAAAAATTAAGGAGAATACTTCCTTTGATGGATGTTGAGAGTTTTCATTATGGATATCGTCGGTAACGGAGGTAAATAATATTCACTTAACAGGTGATAATAATATTATAAAGGCAATAATGGATGAGTTAGAAAAGGATATTAATGAAACTACTGTTAAGGGAAGGTTTGAAGCCTTATGAACACAGTATAGCGATGTATTTACAACCAACATTGGGAGTCTAGGGAAAACTAGTGTGATTAAACATCAAATAAGACTCAAGGATCACAATAAAATTATTTATGTACCATCTTACCGACTTCCCATGAAGTTTCGTTATGAAATTACAGGGGAAGTTGACAAATTGGGCATTTGTGTACATCTCAACAAATACCCATTAGTCATTGGACTACCGCCTATTAATTTAAGCTCAGCAGCCGGTAGATACTTGTTAACTGTTTTTCTAAAGGCTGGGTAAAAATGTTGATCGTGAATTAACGGGACACTTGCATAGATTGATCAAGCCGAAAAAATATACGTAAATATAACATTCAATACAAAGATATTAAAATAATTTGGCTAAGCTCCAAATGACCATCAGTTGTCGATGTTTGAATCGGTCTTCAATTGAAAGCTGCTTCCCAAGTTAAATACTAAGACCGTCAACTCCTCTGTACCTCTCGTGTCTTCTCGTTGGAATCATCTTTTGAGTTTTAATCTTAATATTGACTCTCATCCTTGAAAATAGCTAAGTATTAATCAATTTCAAGAAAACGATAGTTAAACATTTTACTCATTGGTGCTTTTGCTCAGGATATGAGATTAATTTCTGCCAAAATGAGTTCATTCATCCGTTCCTCAGTCATTTCCAACATTTCCTCTTTGTAAGCACGAAAAGTAGGTTACTCGAGCCAAAATGAAAGAAGTAAAATATGTGTTTCCTTACCTTTTGGTCTGAAAATAAAACTCAAACTAGCAGAAAAAACGCAAAACTCAAAGCACGACTTGTCATCCCTCGAATTTTTCGCTGAAATATTTCTGGAGAGCTTCACACTCTCCAACGTTTCCAAACGAAGCGTTTTATGAATAAAAGAGCCAAACATTTAAAAGCTAACCAGGAACCAGCAGTCTCGTTATTCCTTGGTTTCGTTTTTGGTATCTGTATAGTACATATCATCTCTTCTAAATATCATTTGTATTTAGAGCTTAGACTAGATGTTGTGCAAGAGCACCACACCCAATTGTCCGAAAAGTTAATAAAAATGAGGATTCTCTCTTTCTGAGTGATTAATTTTTTTTTTTCATTTTGCATAACACAATCTTTGTGTTTTTGTCTTTGCTAAAACTTATACGCTTATGGAATATGTTTGCTATACCTAATAACCTTATAGAATATGTTAATCATTCACGTTATCATTTTACAATAATGTGAAAATATTTTTATACTATTCAAAATGTTTTCATTGACCTAATGTTTCCTGAAAAATAAAATTCCGGTTCTTTCAGAGCGCAAAAGAAAATTGTCTTTAATGTATTTCTATTATCTATTGATCAATAACAAAAATTTACTAAACTAATACCACCAAAATGATAATAAAAAAAGATTCTCAGTTTCAATGCACCTGCAATTAATACCTTATCTAACACAAAGAATTTGCTTGATTCTTTAACAGTTAAGAAATTTTCTTTTATCAGATTAAAATTTCGTAAACAAAATATAGCAAATGGATCATCCAATTAAAAAAAGCAATTAGGTATATGTTTTGGTCACACTGTTATCAATGAAGTACTGCCTTCAGTAAAGGCGAACTTGAAACTTTTTAGCACCGAAATATTAATAGAAGACATGAAACTTTATAAACTCCCTGGAACCATACTGCTACCTCGAAACTTATCCATGTATTTAATCCCCAGTCCTTATTAACTCGTTTTCTCTCTCTATACCCTTCTTTGTATACCTATCTATCTCTCTTGCTATCTATCTCGCTATCTGGTTTTTGATTAAGTGTTCTCTCTCTCTTTCTCTGTACATTTTCCCATCCATTGAATAAAGTCTGTAGTTTCTGGCGAACCTCGGTTGCAACAAATCCTTTTAACCTACACCAACCATTTTTCATCCAGAAAATTTTCTCTTCAAGGTCTGTTGCAAAATTGACTCTTTTCATCTGCCTAAACGGAGGGAACTTTTACCTGGCTACCCCAAAAACATCATAAAACACTATGGCCTTTACTGAATTCTTTTGATCCGGATTAATTCATATTATAAAAAAAACTATTTTAATTATTTAATCCAGTTTGTTTTGGTTTGTTTAAATTTCGTCAGCGTTAAAGAAACCATCATGAAACTAATGGTAGTTCATGATTTGGCGTGGAGGGAGGTTAATGTTTATAGATAAAGTGCGGCCACATGTTTGTTGGTATATTAGGGTGTGGCGAAACGTCTACCATCGGTTTTTTTTTTATTGACTATTTCATTGACCAGAACATAACCCACTAAAAAGTCGGCGTTTGGCTGAAACAAAATACTGAGGGATTTCAAAACAATGTATATTGGAAAAGCACTCATACAGCTTGATTACACTATTTTTCCTACCACAAAAGAAAGCTTGAAGGAAGGTGTAGTGATAAGTATATTCTTTTAAACTCTTAGACTAAGCGATCTAAAATGCACAGAGGGAGAAATTAAACAATAAAAATTAGTTCCATAAACTTGCATACGAAGAATGACTCCCAACCGTCATTAAGAAAACGAAGGAAACTTTGCTTGGGGTCTATGTAATTTATTGCAGGGGTGTGAACTTAGGTAGGGGGCAGGGGTTTGGGTCTGCCTAAGAAGGAACTAATAAGAGGAATAAGCATAGAAAAAAAGAAATAGTACATCAGCCGTAAGTGGTTGGTATAAAAATCATACGACTAGTTCCGAAGAGAGTAAATTAGTATACAAACCTTATGACAAAAAAAAAAATATATATATAGAAAATCTAAGAGGCTCTTATAAATTCATTGTTTACAATAAAGCGAAACAAACTATTCAGCAGCCAAATTATCATCAACAACAATTTAGTTTTGAAAGAGTCACACCTGTCAGATTTGGCTAAAAGGTAAAACAGGACATTACATCTCAAGGGCTGCAAGAGAATTACTGAAAATCTCCAGACTGAAACAAGGCAAAGGATGAGTGAGGACCCCGAGGAGTTATGCAATGAACCATGGACAAGATCAAAGGCTACAGGACATAAAAACAGGAGGTCACCGGACTGAAAATTATATTGAAAGGCCACTGAAAATAATGGCAGGAACTATCATGAGATAAGGTCAGTATTTTGTAAACAGTTTATTTGTAAATATGTGTATATAAGAAATAAAAAAAATTAACACAAATTTCATTGAATGGATCTTTTCCTCATGTTATTTGTAATACTAATAATATTAATACAGAAAACAGACGATATCAGCCACCTAACCCACTGGTAGAGTTAACAAACGCTCAATGGGAATTATTGTAATTTACACGAGTTCTGTTTCCTTAGGATATCGAAACCGGGGTCGCTTGCTGTTAAAACGATACCCGTCGACATGTTACTACGCCAAAGAATCTGGAAACTTAATTAAAATCAATGCTTTAGCATTTCTTAATAATTCGTTGTTGCAGATTCAACTTGACAAGTGCCTGCTGTTACGAACTGTCTGCTACCAAAAAATCAAAATAGTCAAAGAGAGAGAGAGAGAGAGAGAGAGAGAGAGAGAGAGAGAGAGAGAGAGAGAGAGAGAGTTCTTAAATAAATTTTGTAATCACAAAATCAATTTACTAAATCAAGAAGCCCCAAGAATAAGATGCAAATACCAGAGAAGGTGAAAAGTTGCTTCTGTTGCTCCGATACAAGTGATGTCATTCAAGCTCAATTTTTGTCTGACCTACAGCATAGTTCGCAGAAACTGTCAAAACATTAGAATACGGTACAGCCAAGAATGATCTGTGATGATGCTTTCTAAAAGGATTTCGTTATTACTTTGCAACGCCTCGAAGTTTATCTTCTTATCAGGACAACAGCAACTGGCAGTTGTAATAGAACACATTCCAGCGTAGAAAACGACACTGTTATATTGCTTCATTAAAATTCCTTATTATTTCTTCTGTAAAATAATTATTTTCATGCATATTTTATATTAAAATGTCTTCTAACACTTCCGCAACACTGAAAGGATTAATCTCGCTAATTAAAATTCTAATCCATTGATAAATTCCGAAGAGAGGTATCTGTTTACAGAGGCAAACAAAAAAAGCGAGTATCCTGATTATTTTGTGAGATTTGTCGTGCCTGTCTTTGCTTCAGCTACACAAAAAAATTGGTATACTGAGAAACTTTTCAAAATATTTGGAGAACTTTCTTTACTGACGAACTCCTTTAAGACTTTTATTCTTCAGTGTTTGAAATAATGTTCCTGTGTCTGGAATTTTAGTAGATGAGTCGTACCCTAAATTTTTTGGACAAAACCTTGCATGCTGTTAAGTTTGTCATCCCTGATATTAATATTAGTCTCTGACACAGTTGTTCAACTAGCCTATAGTGTGTGCTAACAAAAATATTTCATAAATGTAAGTATCCTTTGCATTCGCTTTTTCATAGAATATACCATCCAAACAGCACTAGAAATTCCAATTTTACCCTTTTTTCTATAAAAAACAGAGTTTTCTAAAAATTTTATTATATACTCGTATGTGACCACACTGTGGAACGATCTTCTTAATCCTATGGATGATATGGTTGGAACTTCAGACATTTAAACTTGTTTCAAATGCTTTTTGTTGAATAGGATGTGACATGATTCTCACTTCACGCAGTGTTTTCATTTGTCTTATCTATTTTCGTTTTTCATACATCGTCTTTGTTGCCATTAATTTCTTCTTCATTTCTCTATTGGGGACCCTAGGATTGCATCACTCTGATTTTTCAACCAGGCTCAACTGCTTAAAATAATAATAATAATAATAATAATAATAATAATAATAATAATAATAATAATAATAATAATAATTTGTCTGGTCTATCCTTGTAGATCCATTTAGAAGAAACTACAAATCTGCGTCTTTCTGTCTCCATCTGTTACTTTATTACTACTTGTACTATAATATGTCGTTCTCTCTCTCTCTCTCTCTCTCTCTCTCTCTCTCTCTCTCTCTCTCTCTCTCTCTCTCTCTCTCTCTCTCTCTCTCTGCGTGTATGTGATTGTATGTGCTTGTTTCGGTTGGTGTTCGACATGCTGTAATCAGAAACGGGAGCATTTCTCCCTTCGCATAATTCACGTTATTTTTTGCAATGGAAAAGTATATAAATGTACTCTATTGCGTTGTCTTTCGTTGTAAAACCAACATCGTGCATCTAGCAACTAGCTGAAAATCATCTATGGTTAATTATACATGTTAGCTTTAATTTTTAGATATTATTTATGATAAAATCTATCTGAATCCCTCTGCTGATGGAGCTACTAATAGGGCTTTCGCTTTTCTTTGAGAATCAGCAAACTCCACTTGCTAGCATACTCTAATTCCACTCGTACTTAGAACAATTCCATTAGTAGTCATAACTTGAAGATTTCTTTTTTAGCCAGTGCATGTTCAATTTCTATCTCAAAATATATTTCATAACTGTTAAATGTAATGGAGAAATCAAGGGTCTATAAATGTATCAGAGTCATTAGTCTGTGACTCTCACGTGACTATCATAGAACCCAGATGATAAGAAAATATAATTTTTCATAAGTTAGTAAGTTAGGGCTAGGGTCGCTCTAGCCTCATGTGTCTTGCTTCGGATCCCACCATATAAGAATAAACTTTTCATTCTCTCCCCACTCTGACTTATTGGGGAAATATAACATAATTAACAAGCATATATAATTGATGATAGTGACCAGCAAATATATATACTGTATATATATATATATATATATATATATATATATATATATATATATATATATATATATATATATATATATATATATATATATATATATATATATATATATATATATATATATACTCATGATATTGTCTTGAAAATGGATGTCTTTCCATGATTTTTGTATATTTATTGTACTAATTATAATGTATTCTGTGTAGTGATAATTATTGTTGAAATATCGTATGTAGTGTAATGTCAGATCTCACAAGAATTAATGATCTACATAACTTGACAGCATAATTTAAAATTAGTAATACGTTTTTAATTGTAACATAGTATATCAGCAACACGTGTGTGTGGTAGTGAGTGCTTTGTTTTGCTATATGCCACTTGCACCTGTCGTATGAATTGGTGATAGGGAATGTTGATTTTGATGTAAAGTACTCACTGGCTTTTGAAGGCGTGCAAGTCTTATTGGGTAATGAAGTTGGTGGCATACCATTTGTTCCTTGTCCTATAGTGACAGACAAACTGTTGAGGATTAGTCCTACAGTAGATTTAGAGAAGAATAACCCCAACCTATTTCCAAGTTGTGTAACTACGAGGAGTATGAAGAAAACTATGTCTGCAAGTGAAGAAACTGAGGATTTACCTACACAAGAAAGATCAAGTGAAGGATCTGAGCTTAGAAGAGCTGTTCCAGGAAAGTGAAGTTTCCCTAGTGCTAGCAATGAAGAGATTTCCCAAGAAGAAGAGGATCCTATTGTTACTGAAGAAACTCGGAGTAGTTAGAGTGTCCCTAACAATAAGAGTGAAACTACAGTAGCAGAGTTAGCAGATATTGAGAGTTCAGCCCTTGAAGTTGGTCAAGTGACTAGAGAAAAGCTAATGGAACTGCAGAAGAAAGATACAACGTCGGCTGATTTGTTCTTCAGAGTTGTTGATACTGGAGAGATGCAACAAACTACTACCTATTACTATTTATAAAGGAAGGATTGTTGCTAATGTGGAAGCAGCAACCTGTAGATATACCAGGAAATCCCGAATGGGGCGAATATCATCAAATTTTTATTCAAATCCCCTGAGGAAGCAAGTGGTAGCACTAGAACACGAGTCTGGACATATGGGAATCAGGAAGACTGTTGAGAAAATTATGAAGTATTTTTTCTGGCCTGGACTTCACAAGGATGTTAGCAGGTTTTTTAGAGAGTGTCACACATGCCAGATAGCTGGAAAACCGAATGAAACCATTCAGAAAGGCCCCTACACCCTCTAGAAGTTAGAGGAGAACCCTTTAGCAAGGTGATTATATATGTGGTTGGACAGCTTCCAAAAACATAGAAAGGAAATGAATATCTGTTATTTTTGATGTGTTTTATGACAAGGTATCCTCAGGCTATTCCTGTAAGAAGTATAAGTGCTAAGGTAATTGCTGAAAAGTTGGTGGAGTTTTTCTCCGCGTTTGGAATACCAGAATTGTGCAAAGTTATATAGGAACGAACTTTACTTCAAAATTGTTCAAGGATGTGATGAACTTGTTAGGAGTGAAACAACAGTTATCAACTGCTTATCATACAGAGACTCAAGGGCCCTTGGAAAGGTTCCACCAGACCTTGAAAAGTATGCTAACAAAACACCGTTATGAATCAGGAAAAGAATGGGATGGTGGTTTACCCTTGATGTTATTTGAAGTTAGGAATGCTTATCAAGAAAGTATGAGATGTTCACAAAATGAAATGATTTTTGGTCGAGACGTGACAGGTCCATTGAAGATTCATGCAGATAATTGGGAAGAAAATGAAGAGAAAATCCAAGAAGATTATGTGAAGAACTTGAGGAAAAGGTTAAGAGAAATTAGAAAATTCTCTTTAGAAAATCTGAAAGTAAGTCAAAAGAAAATGAAAAGAAGATATGATGCTAAGACTAGGCTTCGAAGTTTTAGTGTAGGTCAGCAAGTTCTGGTGTTCTTACCAGTGAAAATATTTCCCCTTACCAATAAATTTCAAGGTGTTTATAAGATGATAGAGGAGTTCAGTGATCAAACTTAAGTGACTGAAACACCAGGAAGAAGGAAAAGACAAAGGAAGATACATATGAATCTTTTGAAACATTACTTCTCAGAGACTAAAACTGAAACAGTTTCAGTAACACAGACAACATCATCTACAGAGGGCGAGGATGGCTACGAATTGGGAGCTGAAAACAAGATGAAAAATTCTTCCATATTGGAAAATTTGAAGGATAAACTAAAACATCTGAGTGTTGAGCAAAGTGGTGAATTAAGTGAGGTGATTAGAAGTTTCCCTGAAATTTTTGCAGATGTATCTAGGCGTACCGATCTAACAAAGCATGAAGTAAAGATCAGAAAAGATAGAAAACCTTTTAAACAGAGAGCATATCGCTTATTACCTTTTCACGGAAATGTTTTGAAGAAAGAAGTTAAGTATTTGTTGCAGCATGGATTAGCAGAACCCAGTTCAAGTCATTACAGTTCTCCCTGTGTGTTAGTGAAGAAATCAGATGGCTTATTTAGGATGTGTATTGATTATAGGAAACTTAATTCCATCAGTGTGGCTGACAATTATCCCTTGCTTCTTATAGATCAATTACTTGATAATATTGGGCAAGCCAAGTTTGTTTTGAAGACAGATTTGTTGAAAGGATATTATCAAATTCCCTTAGATAAGAATGCTAAATTGCTGTCAGTTTTCATTACACCTTTTGGACTGTATCAATACACTGTTTTGTAGTTTGGTCTGATGAATGCACCTGTGACGTTCTAAGAGTGATGGATCAACTGCTAGGATCCATAGAAGGAGTAGGTGTTTACCTTGGTGACATTGTGATTTATTCTAATACATGAGGAGACCATCCGAAAATTTTAAGGAAAGTGTTCAAGAAACTACAGGAAGCAGGAGTAACAATCAACTTACAATAAAGTGAGTTTGGAAAGGCAGCTATTCAGTATCTGGGATTTGAAGTTGGAAAAGGCCCTCCTCACTCCTGTTGACGCTAATGTAGAAGGTATCCGTAAGGCTACCCGCCCTCCTACTACCAGGAAACAACTACAAAGATTTTTGGGCATGGCTGGATTTTATTGCTGATTCTGTCCAAATTTAACCACTCTGAAGACAAAATTTTTTGGTCTCCAGAATTTCAAGAATCATTTGAGAAGGTTAAAGCAATTTCAACTTCAAGACCAGTACTTCACACTCCAGACTTCAATAAGAAGTTTGTGATACAAACTTCAAGAAGATGACAGTAACATTTTACATTCGGTTTGTTTTATATCTTCAGAGTTGAAAAACCATCAGAAAATTTATTCCAATTTAGAAAAAGAAATGCTAGCATAAATCACTGCATTGAAAAAGTTTGAAGTGTATGTGAACCGACCTAGGCATGAAGAAATTTTAGTGTTGTTTGATCACAACCCTATCTCATTCATCAGTAAGATGAAAAATAACAATCAGAGACTGACTAGGTGGTCTTTGTGCCTGCAACTGTATGATGTAAAAGTGAAATACATTTCAGGAAAAAATAATGTCAAAGGAGAGTATTTATCCCATTGTGAATCTCTGGATTCAAACCTGGGGTAATTAATCTTCTGGGGGTAGGAATATCATGATATTGTCTTTAAAATGTATATCTTTCTATGATTTTGATATATTTACTGTTCTATTTATAATGTATTCTGTGTAGTGATAATAATTGTTGAAATATCCTATGTAGTTTAATGTCAGATCTCACAAGAATTATTGATTTAGATAATTTAACGGCGTAATTTATAATTAGTAATACATTTTCAATAGTAACGTAGTATATCAGCAACAAGTGTGTGTGGTAGCGAGTACTTTGGTTTGCTTTGAGTGTCACTGCGAAAGATAATGTGTTGGGAGGTTGGGACGACAGTTGAGTCATGAGAGACTTTTGTTTCATACAAGAAGAAGACGAGTGATTTCACAATGTTACATGTATTGTTCTGTTTTAAGATCACGGGAGTTATTACACCGAACCACATGGCAATTACGTCGTGTTTAAGATTACATTGCTATGATCATGTATTGTTCTAACGCGCTAGTTTTGGTTTTGGCCCCAAACCATTTTGCTCAGGAAGTGATGTCATCTTCCTTTTCTAGAATTTTTTCTTGTATCTCATTCCCAAAATGCCTTAATAATGACGTCATCTGATTGTTTCACTTCTAACTGGAATCCTAAAAGTTTTTTCATTCTTATTTCAGAGACCTTTCGTGTAGTTAACTCTCTCCCCCCTCTCTTTCTAAAAAAGAGAGAAGTTATTAATGTAAAATATTTGTGAGGTCATTGATATTGATCATAGCTTTTGAGATCGTATGTGGTAAAATTGTATGTATTAGTAATGGCTCCTATCAAAATCGTGTTTTTCAATCTTGATCATCTGCATTACAGATGATTTTGTGCAAGGTAAAGTAAATTTTCTCATTATTGCCATGGTATAATTAGACATATTAAGGGTTTTTGCCGTAGTGAAATTGTTTTTGGTAAATATTTTGTGTATTTTTGCGTTCGTATGTTTGCAACCTCTTAATTTTTCACATTTGATGTAGTGGTGATTTAACATTAATTTACTTAGCATTTTAACTATTTCTTAATAGTTTAACGTTGAATACTTTATTTAATTTTCATTTACTAAGATTTTCCTCTCAAATCTTAAGCAATTATTGATAGTTTAAATTTGCTTGATTAATTCAATTTCTTGATAAATTACCCTTTGTAATTTAACTCAAGAATTAATTAAATCTTCTGTTGTTTTCATGTAGTACTAATCTTTTTTACATTGAGAATTCTAATTATAAAAATTTAATTAAAAATAAATATTTGTATTTAAAATTATATATATATATATATATATATATATATATATATATATATATATATATATATATATATATATATATATATATATACACACACATATATATATATATATATATATATATATATATATATATATATATATATATATATATATATATATATATATATATATATATATGTGTGTGTGTGTGTGTGTGTGTGTGTGTGTGTGTGTGTGTGTATATATATATATATATATATATATATATATATATATATATATATATATATATATATATAGAGAGAGAGAGAGAGAGAGAGAGAGAGAGAGAGAGAGAGAGAGAGAGAATAACATCAACGGCAGAAAGAAAGACACACGAACAGTTAACAGTATTTACTGTGGCCTACAGTGTTTTGCAATAATCCATTGCATTTTCAAGGCTGCAATGACACAGCATATATTTTTGTTCAATAAAAAGGAAAGTCACTACATAAAAT
This sequence comes from Macrobrachium rosenbergii, assembly GCF_040412425.1. Taxonomy (NCBI): domain Eukaryota; kingdom Metazoa; phylum Arthropoda; class Malacostraca; order Decapoda; family Palaemonidae; genus Macrobrachium; species Macrobrachium rosenbergii. Next base: position 74,592,322 of record NC_089741.1, on the reverse strand, counting down.
CTATTTATAAAAATACACTTCTTAAAATACTCTAAAATAAACCTACCTACTATGTGGATAAAAAATTACTAAACATAAAAAAGTAAAACGGGTAGGAATTAACCCTTTGATTACGGCCGAGATGAGACCTCACACTTACCACAATCCGGAGGGTTTTCAGACGGTAGTCACCCGTAGCATGCTACCAGACGCACGAAATCGTAAACAATCATTGTAATAGCGTTTGTATTTGTTGTTTTGCTGCAAATTAACCTGTTTTATTTATATGATAATATTGTGATAGTAGCGATCCGTGATATAGATATTATGCAATTAATGTAACAACACAAATAAATAAACATAGGATAAGTACTATATATCGGGGTTTAGTGTTGCCAGAGGTATAAGCACTGCACTGATTGAGGATGACAGTCTTCTTTTTTTTTTTTTTGTCATTTTCTCTAATTCTGTTTGAATCCGTAAAGGACAGCTACATCACAGTTGTGTATTATAGTTAAAAATTATTTGTATATTCGTCAGAAAACTAATCATAAAGAATGTTCATCATCTTTATGGTTCCGCTTACTATTCCACTAGCTGGGCAAAAAAAAAAAAAAGAGAGAGAGAGAGAGAGAGAGAGAGAGAGAGAGAGAGAGAGAGAGAGAGAGAGAGAGACGTGACAGAATAAAAATTTTTACCTATGATTTATTCCTTCTAATTGTACATCAATAACATTGGAGAGTAAGTAGACACAATCACAATATTGGTTGCAATATTAACCACATTTCTGGGTAATATTTTTATCAATGATCAAGCACCCAGCTGACAAGGGATACGCAATCTAGAAATTCAGATGAATTCTGCAGTGTTTGAAAAATGGTTTAAAACCCAGCTTCTTCCCAATATAGGGCCATCTGCCATCATAGTGTTGGATAACGCTTCTTATCATTCAGTTCGAATTAATAAACCTCTGACAATGTCTGCCAAAAGGATGAAGTTAAAGACTGGCTAATAAAAAATTAGTAAAGTTGCAAAGACATTCATGTAAAAAGAAAATGATTACGTGATTGACAGACTGGCAAGAGATCATGGACATAGTGGTTAGGCTGCCTCCATATCACTGCCAGTATAATGCAACAGAACTGATATGGGCGCAGGTGAAATCATACGTGGCAAAGAAGAATCATTTTAAAAAATCAGACCTGCTTCCTTTGGTCAAAGAAGCAATTGAATCCATATCTTCTGACAACTGGGCTAATGATGTGAGACATGCCGAAGATATAAAAAGAGATGACGCTTCAAGAGATGTTTGCATTGATAAATATATAGATTCTTTTGTTATCGATGTAGCATCCTCTGACGAGGATTCTTCATAAGTAATGTCTCCTCATACTTCGATTGTAAATAAATTTATTGCTTTCCCTTGTTGTGTGATATCCTGTTGAACACTGAAATTGAAATAAATTGAAATATAGATCTGTTTTTCGACAGAAAGTGGCAGAAATATCTTTAAAAATCTACATATAACAGAAATGCCACAGCAGTGATGAGTATCATATGACAGTGCTTTAAAAGCACAGGTAAATCTAATACTGTATAAATGTGTAATATATATATATATATATATATATATATATATATATATATATATATATATATATATATATATATATATATATATATATATATATATATATATATATATATATATATATATATATTATATATATATATATATATATAATATAATTGTGATATAGTTTTGAGCTTTTGAATTGCTTTCTTTCATTGTGCATGCCGTAATCCGTCTTTACCTCCTTGCTGTATCAAGGTTGAATTTTCACTGTACAGCTATAAAATAGCTCATAATAAACATTTTTTAAATATTGTTACACCCAATATATATATATATATATATATATATATATATATATATATATATATATATATATATATATATATATATATATATATATATATATGGGTGTAACAATATTTAAAGAATATTTATTATGAGCTATTTTATAGGTGCACAGTGAAAATTCAACCTTGATACAGCAAGGGGGTAAAGACGGATCACGGCATACACGAAAGAAAACAATTCAAAAGCTCAAACTATATCACAATTATATGACTTCGATAACAGCAAAGGAACAGTAATAAAAACTATAGTAGATGACGTAACTCAAGAACATTGCTCAGTACAGCATCCAAATAAACAAAACTGAAAATGAAAGCACATCTAGGTTTCCAAATTTCTTGCATCTATCATTTTCATATATTGAATTTTTTTTTTTATCTAAAATTTAAGTGGGACAACAAAACTTCATTCAGAACTTTCTATTATAGTACACGTGCTTGATAACAGGCGCAAACAATGAGAGCTTGAAGTCAGAAGGTTAATGGTCAGTTTAAGAGGGGCAAAGTCTCTTCCTAAAACGGTCGTACTATAGTAACCCCCCCCCTGCCTTTCTTGTTTACTTGCTAACCTTGTTTACTCTTATTCAGTTTTCATCCTCTGGACTTTACTACTGAAGGTAATCTATTTCTTGTTTTGTCATTGTCATTTTTCAATCTTTAAAGTATTTTAATTTTGTAAGCTCTGTTGTCAGTTTTAATTAGTGTTTTTGTATCTTTTAGCCAGAAAAGATGGGATATGGGTGATCCCAAGCGCACCTATTAATAAATATATCAATGATGAGCTGACTGTTCTTCCTATCCGTACTCCCTACTATATATATGCATATATGTATATATGTATATATATATATATATGTATATATATATACTATATATATATATATATATATATATATATATATATATATATATATATATATATATATATATATATGTATATATATATGTATATATATATATATATATATATATATATATATATATATATATATATATATATATATATATATATATATATATCTTTCTATCTATGCATCTATCTCTGTGTCTAACTATCTGTTAATACACACACTAACACACACATATATGTATACATACGTATATATTAACTTTATCACATACACAATTGTTCTGTGCATTAACTAAATTACTAAAAGGACCTCATTCAAACTGGATGGTATCTATAGATACCATGCAGTTTGAATGAGGTCCTTTAGTAATATATATATATATATATATATATATATATATATATATATATATATATATATATATATATATATATATATATATATATATATATATACATCACGAAGGAAGCAGTAGGGAAAGGCATCATCATCTCTACAGTATATTTTCAATGCCCACGTTTCATGACGAATTCCAAGTCGCATTTTCAAGGCTATAAAATATAATATAATTTGCGAACATCAATAACAAATTAATGCAATGGCAACAGCTCTTTATGTAGTAAAAATATTTAAAACAAAACACCTCATTCCAAGACAAGTCAATAATGAGTAAAAGGAGTTCACTAAAATCTTAAAACAACCTACCTATATGAAAGAAAGAACAAGACTAACATAAATAAGTACAAACAGAGTGAGGAAAACCAGTTGCCCAAACTAGGCTATAAACAATTTCACTGAGGACGATTGAGTATTTAACGACGGCACAGTCTTCCTGATAATTATGGATTCTAGGATGGTTAAGTCGTTGTTGTTCTGCACTCGGCCTAGGATGGAAAAATCCTTGCTGTCAATATAAGTTTTACATAATTTTGAATGATTTCGTATATTTGATTGCTCAGGATTAGATAACCTGCTACCTGTTCTATGACTTATGCCCTGTGGAATCTATGCGGACCTTCAACAGCCTCCTCGTGCATCCCACATATGTATATCCCGTGATCACATCCCAGGCAAGTGTACTTGTAAACAACGCTGGACGAAAACAGAGGACTGAGCCGGTCTTTGACTCTGAACAGAGACCCTATTGTAAAGGGATTTTTCGGGATGATTTTCAGGTTTAAAGCTGGAAAACTCTTTTGAATAATGGCTGTGCATTTTCTCCTAAAAGTATCATCATGCACGAAAGGGAAACTTGCATGCATCTTTATTTTCGGCACAGTCGATTCAGGTGTTGCCAGAGTCATTTTCTGTAGTAGCAGTTTATTTAGGGATCTGAAAAAGTCGTGATGGAAAACAATTATTATTGAAATATTTCACTAAAAGGATATCTCATCGTGGAAACTCTTCCAGTTTGACGAGTGGGTGTAAGCCCTATGGAGGAGGGTTAAAATAGAGTTCAGTTTCAAATGAAAGAAACACGAACTATAAAAATTCATTCCCAAACCAGTAAATGTATTTTTCTATACACACCTGTGTAAAAACCTGAGTCACCTCTGGAAATAATAAGATCAAGGAAGGGAGTTTGTTATTTACCTCCTTCTCCATAGCGAACCTTATGT
>NC_089741.1:74580453-74585453 GCF_040412425.1 Macrobrachium rosenbergii | reverse complement strand
TTCAAGAGGGAAAAGAACATCACGAGAATGGCAGATAGCTTCAGTCTGTAATTGTTTACTGCTGAAAATATGGACTACTTCGTGGAGCAGTATGAAGTCGAGGTTCCCGCCTTCTGCGATTATTCGGCACCTCTACAGTCGTATTGTCACTCACGGACGCAAGCTCTTCATTCGAAATAAGAAAGGAAATAATCAAGAAGAGAGGAAGACAGTGGAACGGAGGAACTGAAGAATTTATACGAAATAAAAGGTAGAGAACTTGAGGTGTTTTCTAAGCTGATTGAGAGGGGATTTTGGATGCCCAAAATTACCGCTTGGAGCAGTTCTTCGCTCTAATTAAGAAAGAGAAGGAACAAAAAAGAGACGACATCGGCGTGGAGGTATACTGAAGAATGCTGACGAAGAAAAAAGTAGATAACCTGAGGTGTTAGAAACTACTTCAAAGATTTTGGATTCACAGAATTACTTTTCGGAGAAGCAAGGAAGAATCGAAGGGATGATCAATATCGTCAGTAAGAGGGAATCTCATAAGTTTATAGAAGACGACTCCTTAAAGCAAAGAAGCTGTTTATGTGCCAGAAAAAGAACTCCAAGTAATGGTTATCGCGATGTTGAAATGATCTAAAACCTTCGAGATTTTCCTTGAAGACATTTTGGAATCCTTCAGTCTCCGGCTCCTGGAAGGACGAGAGAAATGCCATTCGCACATGCGCCGAGCTTCAAAGTGTCCAAGAACAATCTCTGAGATGCTTCAAATCGTCTGGAAGCCTTCGGAGACAGAAAGTGTCAGTTTTGAAAAGTAGGGTAAGAGAAAGCAAAGAGTATTGGTGAGGGGAAGGGTCCGACCCAGAGGCCGCTTCCTTCCTCCAAGGAAGCAGCCTATGGGTCTGACCCTTCCCATGGAAAGGGCCCAAGCCCTTTAAGGATTGGCCCCAAAGCCTACAAGGCTTGCCAGTCTTTTGAGGGCAGCCTTGAAGGAAGGGTCCAACCCAGAGGCTGCTTCCTCGGAGGAAGGCAGGTATCCTGTCAGGCTGGGGAAGCAGGCCTGGAGAGGGCCCAAGAACTTCAAGGATGAGGCCCAAAGTCCTCCAAGGGTGGCCAGTCTCTTGAGGGCAGCCTTGAAGGGAAGGGTCCGACCCAGAGGCTGCTTCCTCGGAAGAAGGCAGGTATCCTGCCAGGCTGGGGAAGCAGGCCTGGAGAGGGCCCAAGAACTTCAAGGATGAGGCCCAAAGTCCTCCAAGGATGACCAGTCTCTTGAGGGCAGCCTTGAAGGGAAGGGTCCAACCCAGAGGCTGCTTCCTCGGAGGAAGGCAGGTATCCTGCCAGGCTGGGGAAGCAGGCCTGGAGAGGGCCCAAGAACTTCAAGGATGAGGCCCAAAGTCCTCCAAGGATGGCCAGTCTCTTGAGGGCAGCCTTGAAGGGAAGGGTCCGACACAGAGGCTGCTTCCTCGGAAGAAGGCAGGTATCCTGCCAGGCTGGGGAAGCAGGCCTGGAGAGGGCCCAAGAACTTCAAGATGAGGCCCAAAGTCCTCCAAGGATGGCCAGTCTCTTGAGGGCAGCCTTGAAGGGAAGGGTCTGACCCAGAGGCTGCTTCCTCAGAGGAAGGCAGGTATCCTGCCAGGCTGGGGAAGCGGGCCTGGAGAGGGCCCAAGAACTTCAAGGATGAGACCCAAAGTCCCCAAAGGATGGCCAGTCTCTTGAGGGCAGCCTTGAAGGGAAGGGTCCGACCCAGAGGCCGCTTCCTTCCTCCAAGGAAGCAGCCTAGGGTCTGACCTTCCCATGGAAAAGCCAAGCCTGGAGAGGATTGGCCCCAAAGCCTACAAGGCTTGCCAGTCTCTTGAGGGCAGCCTTGAAGGGAAGGGTCTGACCCAGAGGCTGCTTCTCGAGGAAGGCCCTGCCAGGCTGGGGAAGCCCTGAGAGGGCCCAAGAACTTCAAGGATGAGACCAAAGTCCCCAAGGTTGGCCAGTCTCTTGAGGGCAGCCTTGAAGGGAAGGGTCCGACCAGAGGCCGCTTCCTTCCTCCAAGGAAGCAGCCTATGGGTCTGACCCTTCCATGCTGAAGAAGCCAAGCCCTTTAAGGATTGGCCCCAAAGCCTGAGTCTCTTGAGGGCAGCCTTGAAGGGAAGGAAGGTCTGACCCAGAGGCTGCTTCCTCGGAGGAAGGCAGGTATCCTGCCAGGCTGGGGAAGCGGGCCTGGAGAGGGCCCAAGAACTTCAAGGATGAGACCCAAAGTCCCCAAGGATGGCCAGTCTCTTGAGGGCAGCCTTGAAGGGGGTCCGACCCAGATGCCGCTTCCTTCCTCCAAGGAAGCAGCCTATGGGTCTGACCCTTCCCATGGAAAGGGCCCAAGCCCTTTGGATTGGCCCCAAAAGCCTACAAGGCTTGCCAGTCTCTTGAGGGCAGCCTTGAAGGGAAGGGTCTGACCCAGAGGCTGCTTCCTCGGAGGAAGGCAGGTATCCTGCCAGGCTGGGGAAGCAGGCCTGGAGAGGGCCCAAGAACTTCAAGGATGAGGCCCAAAGTCCTCAAGGATGGCCAGTCTCTTGAGGGCAGCCTTGAAGGAAGGGTCCGACCCTGAGGCTGCTTCCTCGGAAGAAGACAGGTATCCTGACAGGCTGGGGAAGCAGGCCTGGAGAGGGCCCAAGAACTTCAAGGATGAGGCCCAAAGTCCTCCAAGGATGGCCAGTCTCTTAGGGCAGCCTTGAAGGGAAGGGTCTGACCCAGAGGCTGCTTCCTCGGAGGAAGGCAGGTATCCTGCCAGGCTGGGGAAGCAGGCCTGGAGAGGGTCCAAGAACTTCAAGGATGAGGCCCAAAGTCCTCCTAGGCTGGCCAGTCTCTTAAGGACAGCCTTGAAGGGAAGGGTCTGACCCAGAGGTTGCTTCCTCGGAGGAAGGCAGGTATCCTGCCAGGCTGGGGAAGCAGGCCTGGAGAGGGCCCAAGAACTTCAAGGATGAGGCCCAAAGTCCTCCAAGGATGGCCAGTCTCTTGAGGGCAGCCTTGAAGGGAAGGGTCCGACCCAGAGGCTGCTTCCTCGGAAGAAGGCAGGTATCCTGCCAGGCTGGGGAAGCAGGCCTGGAGAGGGCCCAAGAACTTCAAGGATGAGGCCCAAAGTCCTCCAAGGATGGCCAGTCTCTTAAGGGCAGCCTTGAAGGGAAGGGTCTGACCCAGAGGCTGCTTCCTCGGAGGAAGGCAGGTATCCTGCCAGGCTGGGGAAGCAGGCCTGGAGAGGGCCCAAGAACTTCAAAGATGAGACCCAAAGTCCTCCAAGGATGGCCAGTCTCTTGACGGCAGCCTTGAAGGGGGTCCGACCAAGAGGCTGCTTCCTCGGAGGAAGGCAGGTATCCTGCCAGGCTGGGGAAGCAGGCCTGGAGAGGGCCCAAGAACTTCAAGGATGAGGACCAAAGTCCTCCAAGGATGGCCAGTCTCTTAAGGGCAGCCTTGAAGGGAAGGGTCTGACCAGAGGCTGCTTCCTCAGAGGAAGGCAGGTATCCTGCCAGGCTGGGGAAGGGGCCTGGAGAGGGCCCAAGAACTTCAAGGATGAGGCCCAAAGTCCCCCAAGGATGGCCAGTCTCTTGAGGGCAGCCTTGAAGGGAAGGGTCCGACCCAGAGGCTGCTTCCTCGGAGGAAGGCAGGTATCCTGCCAGGCTGGGGAAGCAGGCCTGGAGAGGGCCCAAGAACTTCAAGGATGAGGCCCAAAGTCCTCCAAGGATGGCCAGTCTCTTAAGGGCAGCCTTGAAGGGAAGGGTCTGACCCAGAGGCTGCTTCCTCAGAGGAAGGCAGGTATCCTGCCAGGCTGGGGAAGCGGGCCTGGAGAGGGCCCAAGAACTTCAAGGATGAGACCCAAAGTCCCCAAGGATGGCCAGTCTCTTGAGGGCAGCCTTGAAGGGAAGGGTCCGACCAGAGGCTGCTTCCTCGGAGGAAGGCAGGTATCCTGCCAGGCTGGGGAAGCAGGCCTGGAGAGGGTCCAAGAACTTCAAGGATGAGGCCCAAAGTCCTCCTAGGCTGGCCAGTCTCTTAAGGACAGCCTTGAAGGGAAGGGTCTGACCCAGAGGTTGCTTCCTCGGAGGAAGGCAGGTATCCTGCCAGGCTGGGGAAGCGGGCCTGGAGAGGGACCAAGAACTTCAAGGATGAGACCCAAAGTCCTCCAAGGCTGGCCAGTCTCTTGAGGGCAGCCTTGAAGGGATGGGTGGGCAGCCTTGAAGGGATGGGTCCGACCCAGAGGCTGCTTCCTCGGAGGAAGGCAGGTATCCTGCCAGGCTGGGGAAGCAGGCCTGGAGAGGGCCCAAGAACTTCAAGGATGAGGCCCAAAGTCCTCCAAGGATGGCCAGTCTCTTAAGAGCAGCCTTGAAGGGAAGGGTCTGACCCAGAGGCTGCTTCCTCGGAGGAAGGCAGGTATCCTGCCAGGCTGGGGAAGCAGGCCTGGAGAGGGCCCAAGAACTTCAAGGATGAGACCCAAAGTCCTCCAAGGCTGGCCAGTCTCTTCAGGGCAGCCTTGAAGGGAAGGGTCCGACCCAGAGGCTGCTTCCTCGGAGGAAGGCAGGTATCCTGCCAGGCTGGGGAAGCAGGCCTGGAGAGGGCCCAAGAACTTCAAGGATGAGGCCCAAAGGCCTCCAAGACTGGCCAGTCTCTTAACCCTATCTGGTGCAAGTTGGGTCTGGGCAGACCCACCCTACGGGATTTTTTTAATTTTTAGATAATTTTATTTAATAATCGTTTTTAGTTGATTCTATGATTACCAAAATATGGGAAATTATTAATTATTTTCATTTTCATTAGCCCTTTGATTACGGCCGAGATGAGACCTCACACTTACCACAATCCGGAGGGTTTTCAGACGGTAGTCACCCGTAGCATGCTACCAGACGCACGAAATCGTAAACAATCATTGTAATAGCATTTGTATTTGTTGTTTTGCTGCAAATTAACCTGTTTTATTTATATGATAATATTGTGATAGTAGCGATCCGTGATAAAGATATTATGCAATTAATGTAACAATACAA
>NC_089741.1:74572953-74575453 GCF_040412425.1 Macrobrachium rosenbergii | reverse complement strand
CATTCTCAGTTGATCCCTGATCCCCTGTTGCTGCTGAGAGAGAGCAACCAGATTCGCTGAACAGCAGCATCAATGTGCAGTAAATGTACCTCGCCTTCGAACTTTTCAGTTCCAGGGGACCTTTATTCCTCACGCCTTACAACTGTGGAACAGCCTCTTTACTGAGGATGTGTTGCAAACGGAACTTCAAAAGTTCAAGTGAATGTAATGCATTACTACCCTTATGCAATACATCTTGTATTTAATACTTTGTTTACATTTTTATTTATTTATTGTTAGTACATCTGTTTTCTAATAACTGATCTCCTCTTTCTGTATTTCCTACCACCTTCTGTTATTTCACTCGAATGAACACCATTTTCTTAGGATGCTTGAATTTCAAGTTAGTTACCCCTGTGGGCTTGTTTCATATGGATAGGGTTCATCTTCTGAATAATAATAATAATAATAATAATAATAATAATAATAATAATAATAATAATAACAACAACATTGTCTATATTCATTAATCTCATGGTAACGGTTATTATATTGTTATTATTATTCTCATATATCATAAATCATCAATACCATGATTATCAGATTTACATTACATGCGACTCATTTTATATTTTATGATATCCAGTCTTCAAAGGACAGAAAAGGAACATTAAACGCAAAATAGTAATTTACTCTCTCTCTCTCTCTCTCTCTCTCTCTCTCTCTCTCTCTCTCTCTCTCTCTCTCTCTCTCTCTCTCTCACTAAAGACTAAAGCCATAATTTGATGAAGAAAATTATAATACGGATGAATTTCAACATTTATTTTTACAAAAATCTTTTTGCTGTAGATAAAAACAAAATCAGAAAATGTATAAACACATAAGACTCAATATGATTGGAAGAAGCTTTTATGACATACGTTGAATGAAATCAAACAATGTGAATAACAAATGGTTATGAATCTGAATATTTAATAAGCTGAACATAATAATCTTGACAAAACTTTTACGACAGAATTCTAGTAATTCAGAAATGTGTGGTATTCTCTGAAACAAGGAGCGACACATAGTCCTACATTGCAGTCTTTACACATGAAATATGTCTGCTGGCCTTTCTTGGGCCTACGGATGTATGCGAGCACACACGACATCTTAGTCTAGGTCGCAGTTGTTTTTCTGTTGAGGGAACTGGATCAGGAAAGTGTCTTTCTGTTAGCCGCCTTGGCTGCGTTATTACGGTGCGGGTAATTATCTTGTTAGGTGCTGGAGGGTACCTTTCAATCAACTGCAGAACGACTGACGTAGAAAACTGTAAGTATGGCCCTTTCTTGCCAGTAACAAATCCATGCAAGTGATGACAGTTTACTAGTATCATATCAAGCAGACGGAAAAATAGTTTTATGTACCATCTCGTGGTTTTACGGATACACTTCACAGAACTAATAAGCATGTCGTTCTTGTCCACAATCCGCATTTTCTTATTATAGTCAACAACGCATGCAGGTTTTTGCACAAATTCCCCTGGTCGACACCTTTTTCACAGTCTACCATTATATTTTCATGTACTGAAGATAACATATACACACTGTCCTGTTATCCTGCCATTTTAAACCTAATATTCCATTGCAGTTTTGAGACGAAATCTCAGATTTGTTCACATCAGGAAATTTAGGCATAAATTTCCTATTTTTCCGGACTGTTCCACATGCTCCTGTTTCGTTGTCGCCCAAATACTTGAGCAGTTTTGGGCTGCAATACCAATTATCGAAATACAGGATGTGATGTTTTCCGAGATGCGAGGCCATAAATATTTTTACCACAGAACCAGATACCCCTAGATCCTCATCTACCAATATCTCTGTATCTTTTCCAGTATAGATTATAAAATCGACAATATAATCCGTTTTGGCATCACAAAGTTCAAATATTTTCACTCCAAATCGACTTCTTTTATCTGGAATGTACTGCTTGAAACTTAGCCTTCCCTTCCATAACATTAAACTTTCATCTATGCATAAATCCTGGAAAGGTTGAAATTTTTCTTGGAATTTTCTACGCACACTGTCGAGCACGGGTTTAATTTTTTTAGTTTGTTATCTGGGCTTGTTTCCTGTGAATTATCAACGAAATGTAGAACCCGTAGAATCTGAAGAAATCTGTCCCTTGCCATCAGCCTTCTCACTCCTTTTGTCTCGAATGTCTCAAGCATAGTCCAGTAATCTACTTATATATGCGACATGATCATAATCACACAAAGGAACCGTATCATTTCCTCCACAGTAACCTGAGCAAAATTTTCGCAAATACTTTGGCACTGCATCTCCTAGCGTATCAACAAGGAATCTCTGATAACGGTTTGTCTCTTCAGCAATCAGCCCCATAAATTCGTTGTCGAAAAATTCAAAAAAATAGTCTACTTCCTTTGAATTTTCATTCACATTACATTTCGACGTAATGCCACTGCCACTGCTGTCAAATATGAAATCTCTGGGCTGGAAATTGCTGGCAGCCCACTCCCACT
>NC_089741.1:74535453-74567953 GCF_040412425.1 Macrobrachium rosenbergii | reverse complement strand
GCCGACGATTGGGAAACTCATCATCACCAGCATATTACAATGAGCAAAAAACTTGTACCAGCTTCTCAAACCTCAACACAAACCCATTCCAAGAATGGATTTCAAGCTAAAAATCTGGCCAGCATCTGTTGCAAGAGGGTTGGACATCACTCGGAACAGTGCCATTTTAAGCAGGGAATAGCCAGAAGGCTCCCCAAAAATCTCACTCTAAAACAACAACTACCCGTGGCACTTCTGCTGTAGCAAGCTCTCACTCTAAGCCTACATCCTCAACCTCTGGGGCACCATGTAAGTGATACTTCAGCAACGAAGTTTGTAAAGACTGGGGCAATAAGGGACATATGTCCAGCAAATACATTCATTGCCCAAAGATCGTGCAAGTAGCCACTGAAACTCAAAAGGCTACTGAATAGCTCAGCCTAGATGATGTGGCTGTAGCTCCCATTGATGGCTTGTCTCAGCCACAGACCCTATCAAATGTCATTGATATGGGCTCAAAGATAAGCCTCATCACACACAACCATGTACCTTCCGTCAGTACTATCCAGGAGGACAAACGAATTACTATCTGCTGGTTCAATGGTCATTCCATGGATCTTCCTATGGTTCGCTTGACAGTAACTGACGGCAACTGTTCTCACACGCAAGAACATAGGTTTGGAATAACAAAAATATTAACTACTAGATGCTCCTTGCTTTTAGGGCAAGATTTCTTGCAATGGAGAGATTCAGCCATACTGATGGAAGACTCTGCTGATCAGCCAGCCATCCAAATCAATGAAATTCTACCACTGGATGTATCCTTAGGTGACATTCTGTGGCTCTGTGAGTCGTTGAATATGGACTCTCTTAGAGAAATACCCATATGTGCCACTGCCCTCTTACTCACGGGAGCAGAAGCCATCATACCTGAACTACTAAGGGATAACTTGATAGCTGCCCAGTTGGGAGATCCTCAATTGCAACTTATCAGAGAGGATGCCCAGCACGATCAAACCAACATAACTGACCTCTCCACCGTTGGAAAATAATGTCTTATACAGAATAAACAGGGAAATGCAAGAACCAGCTCACATTGCTCATTGACAGACAGTGGAAAGTGATAGAACTGGCCCACGGTGTAATACATGGACACTTTGGTGTCACTTGAAGCACCGAGGCCCTGTCAGGCAAGTTTTAATGGGCGGGACTGAAGAACTGGCTAAAGTGTATATTTCCTCTTGCCCCACCTGTGAAATGGTGGGGAATCCCAACTAAGTCATACCTAAGGCAAAGATACAGAACATCCCATCAGTGGGTGTCCCCTTCAGGGACGTCATCGCAGACTATTATATGCCTAAAGGACGTACAAGAACCAGGAAAGGGAATGTTCACTGTCTAACTATCATCGATTGATTTACTAGGTATCCCAAGGCCATTCCGGTCAGGAGTGAGACCTCTAAGGCCGCTATCAAAGCACTGCTGCAATTTTTTTTTTGTCTCATCGGTTTTCCAGCCATGATCCAAAGTGACAATGGCCATCACTTTATGTCAAAGGAATTCCGTGATAGTATGACAAGTCATGGAATTAAACATGTCCACTCAACTCCGTACCATCCTGAGAGGCAGAGAGTAATTGAGAGATTTCATCAGTCACTCACCACCACCTTATCCAAACTCCAACATAAAAGTTAGAAAACCTACCATATGTACTGTTTGTGCTCCATCACAACTCATCAGAAACCAAGGAGTATAGCCCCCTTGAACTACAGTACGCTCACTCGATGGGGTTGCCTATAGATATACTGCATGAAGCTCGGGCAGAGCCAAGCAAACCAGGATGGATAAAAGAACTCCCTGACATACAAATTAAACTTTGGGCTGCATGGGCAGTGGCACAAGCAATGGAGGAGGCAGTGCAAGGAAGAGTCAAACTACGGGTTGATAAGGAAGCCACTTTGAGAAGCTTCTCAGTGGGTGATGAAGCCTGGTCCTACAGAATGGAGTCACATGTCCCCTGGAAACCCAGTTTACAGGCCCAATAACAATAAATACTGGGGAAAAAGGGACTATTAATTTATTTATTCAACTGTGGACAAAGAAGAGTAAAATGGATCCATGTCAATTTGTTCAAGCCATACAAAACGAGGGAGGAGAAGGAGGAGGAGACAAACGACTTGAACCCAGCCCCGAGCGCCGTACTTCCTAACCCTACTACTAATTTCGAGGTGATATCTCAGTTGCAGCTGAATATTCTAAATATTAATTAACATAGTGAAAGAGAGAAAGAGAGAGAAACCTTCCATTAATAGACATTGATAGTTAGAGAGAGGGTGAGATAGAGAGATAGAGAAGATAGCAGAGAGAAGAAAGAAGGCAAGGAAGCAGAAGAAGAAAAGGGCATGAGGTTGTAACCCTCACCAATTGTGGGTTGATACAAGAAGAAAGGCTCACATTTGACTCACACTGTAATCTTGCACTGCAAATTTATTTCGTAACCTATTGTAACTTTCTTTCCTTTGGTGCTAATGAAAGAAAGAAACTACTAAGTGTCTTCTTAAGCCTCCTGGGACTAAATACGCCACTACATAAAAAAGCCGGAACGATAAGCATCAGTGAAGAAAAGAAATCTTCTTAATTTGCAATGAAGAGCAGACATAAAGAGAAAGAAAGACAAATAAAGCATGACATAAATGGTAGCAGTGGTGGGATCCAAAAAGAAGACATAATAAAGTGCAGTGGAAGGCAGTGTGAAGGACGCATACCAGAATTCCATAACAAGCATCCCACTACAAACGTCAACAGCCAAAACAGAACAATAAAGCAAAACAAGTGACGAAGTGAATCATAACAACAGCGAACGGCAACGCAAGCATCCAGTAAAACCCAAAACTTTAAAAAAAAGAAAAAAAAGAGTGAACAACTGAACGTCTACAGTGAGCTGTATACTAAATGTCTACAGCAAGCCGTATCCCCAACGTCTACAGCAAGCCATATACTGAATGTCTACAGCGAGCCATATACTGGACATCTGCAAGCAAATGCAGTGTCTATAGCGACCGGTATCCTGAACGTCTACAAGTGAACACAACAACGCATTTGTGTTGGTGGCGAAACTGATCAAAAAAAGGCACCAGTTAAACAGAACCACAACAGATTAAGATTGGAGGAAGGCAACAGAAAATATGTAAGTTGGAAAATTAATTCTCTCAAAAAAAAATCTCTCTCTCAGTGAGTGTATTTTTAAATAATCTCTCTCAAAAGATATAAGACTTTTATGATTACCTCTCTCAAGAGGAACATTAATAATTTTCTCTCAAGAATTTTTTTTTATCTTGTTAATTTTTCTTTTGAGGTTTGATAGATAGGCATTTTTAAAAACATAACATTATTTTTATGATGTATCATTGAATACTGTTGTGTATGGGTTATAGATTTTCGTATGATTTTAGAATACCATTGTAATGCAGGGTTCGACTGAGGCATTGAGGAATGCAATTAGAAATAGACCTTACCATTTATGACAAACAACATATAGACAAAGTCGAATTCCAGTGCCAAGTTCACGAATATCATTAACTCAAGGAAGTACTAACACAAGTAGCAATAACAATAAGGCAAATCCTATTAACACATTTCAGTTTAGAACAATGGCACAAGCAGCAATCATTACGCAAGCCACACGATTCTGTGGAAGAGTGAAAAGTTCAAATCCTGACAAAAATAGGTTAGAAGCATACTCTGTGAACCAGTGGTTGGCGGACGCAGACAGTCGTATTTCTACAAATAGAATAGCAGATGAAAAAAAAAAAATTAACGAAGCCTTGCTTTTGGTTAGTTCAGAAAGGGGTGATGCACACAGAACTTTGAAATCAGTTAGATTCAGCAACATTACCATATATGCTGAATTTAAAAGAATCTGTTTATTAATCTGGGAACCAGTGAGTCAAAGTGATGCCTTATATAATATTAATAAATTCCTTAATCAACATTATGATGGGGAATCAACAGCAAATCTTCACACCGATATCGAAGGGCAACACAAAAAGTGATAAAAGACTTAAGAAAAACAAACATCACCATAGGTAATAAGAGTGCTTTTGGTGATGGAGAAACTGATTTAGTCAGTTTGAGATATGTGTTAAATTACTTGTCATTTGTAACAATGTATAACGCACTTGGAGAAAAAGAAAAGAGTGTTCAAGAAAGTTAAGATTGACCCCAAAAGTGACAGCCTTACAGTTTTAATAGCAATGAGACAAGAAATCCAGAAGAAAGAAATAGATTTTTCTAAGGAATTTGTATGGGTAACAGAAACACTAAATGAAAGGAAAGGCAGAAATACCAATGAGTCATATAAAAGAAATAACATGTAACATGATAATTCAAAACAAGTAGGGAATAGACAAACTTCCTTTCAAAGGAACTATGCACAAAATACTAGAAGAAAGTGGAATCCAAACCAGAAGGGAAGACAGAATCAATCGAGGAATGGACCATTCCACGGTTCACCCATAAAATATTTAAAGTTTTTGAAATATAAAACATTTTTGTTGCAGAGTGCTATGGCTTTTTTGTTTACTTTCTGTTTATGGTGTTAATTTATTTTCTTCATTACTACATACGAGTATATCACTGAAGAATAGAAAATTTCTTGTTCCATATTACTTCCCATTAGGATAAAATGTTTAGGGCTATTATAAGCAAATGGAAACTATATTATGCTCTAATGTAATAGCCTAGAATACCTCAGTAATGTGATTCAGTCATGATTTCATTCCATTGAGATCTAAAACTTAATGTCAAAACAGAATTCCTACTGCATCATTAATTGACACATTAAGCTTCCTAATACAGATGCTTCTATATCATATTCCAATCCATTTATGAATGTTAATGTTTGGTATTTAAATCTCGTTGATTTTATAACTATCCTTGCAATGTACCCTGGCTTAATTGGGAAAAGTTATCTTATCATTTACATATTACTCTTATATATCTCGCCAAAGGAAGGTGATCCGAACATGATAGGACTTGCACGTGAATCCTCTGCACCCCAAATAATAATGAACACAGAACAAGATAATGCAATATCAGTAGTAAGAGGTACCGTTAAAAATCGAGATTTGAATGTTCATTTCGCTGGGTAAACATGCTAATGACGCCAGACGTATGAAATTTTGCAATTTTGACGCCTCTAAAGAGATAAAAACTTCGGATAAATGGTTACTCACACGATGGGAGATTTTACGAGACCTGAGCAGCATGCTGAATGTATCACAACCACATATTTTCCAGTTCATCAATTTTTTCATGCATTTTTCCTTAATATATGGTACAACAACTTCTCCTGGCATTGAACAAGAGAAAGTTCAAGGTCACTGATTGAAGCTGTGCTGTTCCCACAGTTGATAAAAGGAATGAACCATTTTTATTTTCCACCAATCAATCTATTTTTTTACGTGATTTTGTAAGTGTTTCTGTCATATTTTACCACCAAGCCTCGTGTTAGTGCACATAAAAGGTTGTTTCAAGCTTAGGGACGACGTGCTGCCAGTGAAAAAGTCCTTGAAAGCCTGGGCGATGTTGGATGCTGTGAGGGAGATGTGCAGGTGGTTGGCGAACAAAACACTTCCACAATTTTGTCAAATGAACTAATGGGAAAGCGTATTGGTGCAACTAATAAAGAAAATAAATGAAAAGTTCTCGTTATCTTTACAAGAAGTGGAGAATATTGCAAGTGTGATGAGGTACACCGGTGAATGTGGGGATATTGTTACTTTGCAATATAAATAGTTTGATCTTGATTGCGGTTATGCATTTGTTTGTGAAAGTTTTGACAAAGCACCGAAAAAAGTAAAAGACGAAAACAGTGAAGGAAAGGGAAAGAGTTACGGAAAAAAACACATGTGTGTTTGCTTATGGGAAGCAACATGACCTTGGAGAAAGAGGAATTAAGGATATAGCAGCTAGTCTCGAATTCCCTAAGCTTTCATATAAAACCCACAAGAAAAAAAAATGCAAAGATTACAAGGAGCATGTGATTGGCATGATTTTCTAATGTTATAGTAAAGAGCTGAATAATCATCCAGATGAAAAAGGACATTCAAATGTCATTTGATGCCACATACTGTAGATGGCAAGAGGACATTCATCTTTGACCAGGGTAAGTATAGTAATGGAGTGCCACACACCCGGTGAAACGCCTAAAAAAAACAGTCCAGTGTGATACCCCATTTAGGAAATCATACACAGTATACACAATAGTACTGTAAGTGCATGACATATATTGTTTGTTTGCTTGTTTGTTTTGTTATGTGGAAGATACAGCTCTCAAGGGCATCATGAATACATTATTTTCGGGTACTTTATGTAAAAAGTGTTTTCCAATGTTCTTTGTTGATAAATGACAATTTTCATCTGGAAATGTTCATCCCTCTCATAATTACTCAAGTATCAATGTTCCTGAGCTGGGTAATATGTCGTGCAACACTTACAGCACAATATACACACTGTACTTGTGTTATAACTTCTAACAACACTATATGCATTTAAGTTAGCTTTCATCGAAAATAGATGCGTTGTTGTCATTTGCAGCCTTGATCTCTGGAATTTTTTGTTCACGCTGATTGTCTATTATATTAATCCCTTTATTATTACGGCATTCTTTATCAGATCCACTGTATCAGTTTTTAAACACATGTCTGAACCATTTAATATGATTGTACAGATGCTTGACATGAGATGGAGAACAACGGGAAGACTGGTAGGAATTTGAGAGTCGTTAAATACTGAATTATTTAAAAACTACAAATACTAAAACACAATGGCTGTAGGATATTATATGCGTCTAACAATCAAATTCTGTGCTCGCATTCTAACGAAAAATAAGCAAGATAAGCCTTTGCAGTAATTTCTGACGAGGGAACTGATATAACTAGTACACATACAATACTGACCAGTGAAGTCAGATTGCCATTATAAGACCAAAGCTCAGTGTCATGAAACGGGAGAATCATCAGTCGGTTATTAATTGATGGATGAAATGCTAGACTATGTATGACGTATATACGCATTCAATTCGACAATCAGAACAAACGAGTAATTTAACGCCGATGATTCCGTATTCTGCTCCAGCGCATTCTGTCATCAGATATGAATTTCGTTACATCAGTCTTTCATCTTTTCTCTTCAAAGAAATTCATTTATTAATATTGTTTATTGAATAAATAGAATGTTATTTCCTGATGAATAAAAATTAAAATAAGGTATATCTTCATTTAACACTTGGAGAGAAATCTTTCAGAAATCACACAAGAATAAAAACCCAGTAAAGAAAAATAATATTGAATAAGCATCGTTATGGCAGATATTTATAATAACCATTTTACCAAACAACCTTTCTTAAACGACGCTAGCTCCTGAAGAAATATGAAGGAAAGAAAATACTACTCTCTGACCATTAGTGACTACCTCGTTCACAACGCCAACGAGACAAAGTGGAAGTTTATATTGGTTCTAAATTAAAGAGAGGCAGGTAATAAAACTATTGCTGCCTGCTTTCTGTCACTAAACAAGAAAAACAAATTAAAGAATGAAGTTAGCATAAGTCAACGAGATATGATAAAATTATATAAATATTTTAATAAAAAATGCCATTGCAGAGGATTTTACCACAGAAAAAAAGTCTAGTTAACATACAATGCTTCTTACCTTCAAAAGATTATCAAATATTATCTCTACTTGAAATTGATAAGAACAGCCATATTCTTAAGAAAACCTCATTTTCGAAGGAAAATGTGCCATAATTATCATCACTTTAAAATACAGAATATGCAGATGATGCTGTTTTAATCAGTAAAAAGCCTAAAGATTTACAATGTTTATTTAATAGATTGGATCAAGTATCTGAAGGGATGGGATTCTAGAGGAGTCTTGGGAAAAACAGAGGTAATGAGGAGAGCGTGTGCGTAAAGTAATGAAATGACTCTAGATGGATCATCGATTATGAGGTTGAATTTTTCTTATATTTAGGAAAAGTTATATCCAATATAGGTTCTTTTGAGTTGGAATTAAGTTACAGACTAAATAAAGTAAATCCAACAAATGGCATGCAGGATGAGGTTTGGAGTCCAAAGAAGCTGAAATTAAAACCGTAAGTTATGCTTGGGTCTTATGTGATCTGTATTTACTGTGTAGACATGACTCCTGATACGACAATTGAGACTAAAAAAAAAAAAAAAAAAATTATTGTCGATTTGGAAATAAAGGAATAAGAAATTTATCAAGGGTCGGAGAGCAGGATAGAGTTAAAATCCATACTTGACGGGAAATTACACTGTTCCAAATGCAGATGATATAATGATGAAGGAGAGACAAAGATGGACTGGCGTGTCCTTTCCATCCTCCCTAGGAGAAGCGGCGATGTGATAATGCTTGTGACGATCATCATTATTTTACTATTAATATACTGATATACCTTTCTGAAGTGATGATTTTATATTCTTTAGAAATTTTAATTTCAAGTCAATGGCTCTTGTGCCTTGTGGGGTTCATCTTCTGAGTCTTCAAGAAACTGGAAAATGGAATTTCCTAAGATTTGCAACTAACCGGTAATGCTGAGATTAGTTCAGGGCAAAGATGCTTCAGATGATAAATAACAAATGCGTTGTTTTAAATATTATGACATATTCATCGTTAGTTCAAAATTTCAGTAAATCTGAAAAGAAGAACCGAGGTATATCTTAAGAAATTTATGTCATACGATGAAAATGATCAGCGCTTAAGCATCAAGAACTTGATTTAAGGCTGGCATATTTTTCTTTGTATTTTAATGCGCATTTGCTTGGCATTTCACCGCTCTCATCATTCAGTATGTGTGCGTGTGTCTGTGTGGTGCTGCCTTATTGCTTGCTGCGAGTATCAGCAATGAAAGACGGTATCTGGTTTCTAAGCTCCAAAAGCTGATTGTGATTTAATCTAAGTAAAATTAATATATCAATAGTCAATGTTGTGAGGTTGTGACGCATGTGAAAGTAATGTATCTGGCGAGTAAATAAGAATATAAAATCATCACTTCAGAAAGGTATATCAGTATATTAATCATTCGCATCATCTTGGAAGCAGCAAAACTGAAATAATATTTTAATATCACCGGGTTTTGTCGACTGCTTTCATTTCATATATAGGTGAAGAGCCTATACGCTTCAAAATGCAATAGAATTATTCATTGATGATACATATACAGACCAGTGAACTAATGATTAATATTAGCAATTTATCACAGCTACGAAACCATTGAGGCTAAAAGTATAGAATTGGTTTCAAATAGATGTGCAGTACTTGATAACGGCGGTGAGTGAAACATTCATGTTTTAGGTGACTGATTTTATAACTACCATCATTTACATTGACCAAGAAAAGGAGTTACTTAATTTGATAAACCATGTCACTCAAAACAATATTATACATTCCTATGTTTAAAAAAAAAATAAATAAATAATAATAATAATAATAATAATAATAATAATAATAATAATAATAATAATAATAATAATAGTAATAATGTTGAGGATTCTATGCAAAAGTACTTGGATATATGAAAATACGGATTGCTCAAGGAGTTACTGCTCCAACTTTCGTTTAATATTCCTCCGAAAACACGTGTCGAGTCTCTATCCCTCCTTTAAAAAAAAAAAAAAAAAAATGCTAAACGTAATCTAACCTAA
Organism: Macrobrachium rosenbergii; assembly: GCF_040412425.1. Classification (NCBI taxonomy): domain Eukaryota; kingdom Metazoa; phylum Arthropoda; class Malacostraca; order Decapoda; family Palaemonidae; genus Macrobrachium; species Macrobrachium rosenbergii. Next base: position 74,558,246 of record NC_089741.1, on the reverse strand, counting down.
TTCGCGACACATAATTCCCTTTGGATATAAAATAAATGTCTCTGCATTGAAAAACTAAGGAGAAATAGTTCAAGCGCTCACTGTAGTCAGCGTATTATTCTTAGTTCTTCCTCTTTCTAGTTTTGTAAGACATTTAAATCCGATGTCTTCACAATAATATTACTTATCACTGGATTGGCCAGACTCGTTGAAAGGCAACGTTGACAGGTAAACTGCAACAACTTGTTGATATGAATATTGTTTCAAATTACTATTCCATGATCACCAGAACCCTCACTTTCACTGTCAGAGTTTCAGTAGAAATTAATCGCAAACGTTATAGCATCTGAAGAAGAAAAGAGGATTATAAAATACAAAGTGGCAATAAATTAATCACAGAGTTGTAAGATGATTTTATTATCATTGTTATCTGGCTAATCAAATGATGACAGTCAGAGCCCTTTTGAGGGCAACTGCTACTGCGTAATTCAGTTTAGTCTAAACACTGAGGACTGCCACGGCGGTGGTAATAAACTACATAACCGATTACTGCTGCACTTGGAAATACCAGCGGCTTAGGTGCAGGAAAGAACAAATCCTCGAGGCTTATAAACCTTTGGCAAAGGGTTAGTACTTATCGGTAGGAGGAAATTCCAGGTGCTATTTGTTCTATGAATTTTGCTGTTCTTTTTTCAAGTTGATAAAATTTTCACATAAAATCATCTTTAATAGAAAGCTGCCAATTGATAGATAAATATGCAGCATTAATTCCTCCAGAATATTTCCGTCACAGTGATTACAGGAGTAAAATAACACACACACACACACATTATATATATCTTCGTCAATGGCTTAGAAATAAAGTTAGGACCTACACAGTGTGTTATTTCTTCACCCGTGACTTTCAGTATTATATAAATATCAAGTGTCATTGTGATTATTACCACACACACTCACACACTCACACACACATACACACAAACACACACACACACACACACACACACACACACACACACACACATATATATATATATATATATATATATATATATATATATATATATATATATATATATATATATATATATATATATATATATATATATATATAACATACAGTAATAATCACAGTGACAAGTGATAATTATATACTACTGAAAAGCACGGGTGAAGAAATAACACACTATGTAAGTCCTAACTTTATTGCTAAGCCATTGACGAAGGGCTGATAGATACATAGTGGAAGAAATTCACAGTATACACGCTCTAGGGACAGCACAAGCAAACATCCAAAATGGCTGGAAACTAAAAAGTCACACCTGAAAGGTGTCGGGGGAGGAACGGCAAACTTCATTTGAGCTTAGGTCTTGTGCTATGTTTACAAATATTATCATCCTTTTTCCATGCTTATCAACTGCTTCCTTAAAATGTAAAACTTTTACATATTTCTTTTAAAATTATATGATCAAGTTTGCACATGCCATGACTGATGTTCATATTTTTGCAATAACTTTCTTTGATTAAACTAGACTCAATGATATTCCTTTCCATTACAATATTTGAGTAAGTTATCTTTTCTTCATCTGCCTAGCTGGTTGCATGATTGTTTTCACTAACATTCTCTAAAGTTCCACTGTTTACCTATGAATTTCTTGCACATTTCGTATGCTCTTCTATTTTCTTTTTACCATTGTTTTTCCACTTTAACCAAGACCGTGGAATTGATATACACAAGACTATCATGGAATTTGATATACACAATATCACAAGACTACATGGAATTTGATATACACAATCTTAAGTAGGGTTATGCGATTTCTTTATAAGTACTTACTTCATTGTTTTGTTGTTCTTAAATGGTACATAAACTCCAAAATTCTTAAGATAATGAAGATATCTTTCATATTGTGGTAGTACAAGCTTCTTTTGTGTTGTAATTTTCTTTTTGTTTTGATACAAAATCTTTTTTTCCTCTTTCAATGCATTGCGTGGTATATATTCAGGATATTTCCATTTCATACCTTTTTCATAATCTTCACTTCTTCAACATCAGTTTATTCATTTCTACATTTATATGTAATACTCTTAAAGACACGTGTAAACACTGATTTCTTAACCTAATTGTTTTGACCAGAATAGTAAGCACATAAAGGGGTATGTTGGCCGGTTTTCTATAAATACTGTATCGAAACCCTTGACTATTGTCTTTCATTCCGTCTGTCGACTCACCAACGTAGGTGTTTGATGGATATGTCAATAATAGCTGGTGATTGGCTGAAGTCAATGTTTCCGATATCGTAGGCTTACTCTGATAAAAAGGCAAGCTATTTCTTCAGTACTCTTCTGGATGCTTATATATACAAAGATCCCTCACATCATTCGATATAGATCATAAATATACCGATTTATTTCGATAATGAAAAACGACCTTGTATCAAATAGTCTGCGCCAGTCAAGCACAAACGAACGATGAGGTTCTAGTACTTATGCTTTATCTCTTTGTAGGCAGAATATACCTAGACCATGATTGTAGGTAAATAAAAAGACACGTGGCTATGCGAGTGCTAATAAAAAGTATTTTAATAATTTCTTCCACGTTAATTTCTTGAATAGCGTAATATTCGAAATGGCATGAAATATTGTTTTTTATGAAGCTGTTTAGGGAAGGTGATAGGAGCAGGCACCTCAACCTTGGTAGGAGGGCGGTAAGTTTCAGTTTATACTTGGCAATTGTAGTTTTCTTTTCATAATACTTGTCATATTTATATAAATTTTTTGCGTATTCAGTCATTATAACAGCTCAGTAATCAGGCAGTTTCAGGAACATTTTACCAAATAAATTATCGAGCAAAAGTTTGAAATCTCATTGAGTTCTCGTCATCCACTGCGTTGATGACATATGGGCAGCATAAAGGGCTAGCCTAGACTTATTTTATTGATGTACGGCATTGGAATGCTATTCAGATAAAATTAATAAATAAAAGTTACAATACGAAAGTAATTTTGACTGAAATGAAATGAAAACGTGCTTAAAAGCAGCCCAGTAAAATCAAACATATGACGAATAGGTTTATCGTTTGCTTGTCAATGACTTCTTTTTCTACAGTTGAAGTCAACATCAATAAAGTTTATTTTTTCCAATTTACGGATGTGGACATAACTTTGGTATCATAGTAAATTTGTTTTCATATTCATTCAAGAAAGTTTGCACAGAATTAATTTTGAATGATAAGGAAGTCTTGCTATCTGAACAGTTTGTGGGCATAGGTCTACGCGTAGCTTGAGCTATACCAGTGAGATAAAACATAAGTATTGAAAGCCCATCGTTTGTTTCTGTTTGTTGTGAGTAAACTGTTTTACACAAGCTCGCCTTTCGTGTGCTTGTATTGTTATATTGCTAATGCAAATTCAGCATATGCATGATTTGTATAAGAAGGTATGAGGGTTCTTTGTAAAGATATGTATTTAAGTTTGTTACTGAAGAAATAGTTTAATATTTATGAAAACAAGCCAGCACAATCGGAAATGCACATCAAAATCCATGGCATTGGGTTTATTATTAATCTGTACAATATTTAGTTTATTTATCAAGACAACATTATTCCTTATTTGCATGAGAGATGGTACCAACAAATGGTTTAAGAATAACCACCAGCTACTTTGCTAGACTACAAGATGCGGAACGAACTGGACAAATAATTGCCCTTGTCGGGAACTTTGTTCAGATAGATTTTACAGTTCCTTGCATAGAGGGTAGCGATGGAGACGTCCCACACAACTTTTTAGTAGGTTTACATCTCCTTTTAATAATCTTTTTTTTTTTACTGTACAATTGGATGTGTGTACTGTCCCCGAAAGTATATGTGTGTGTATGTGTATACATATATACACACACAAATAGATAATATATATATATATATATATATATATATATATATATATATATATATATATATATATATATATATATATATATATATATATATATATATATATATATATATATATATATATATATATATATATATATATATATATATATATATATATATATATATATATATATATATATATATATAATCAGAGAGCTACAAACGTCCTTTAATATCCAATTCACTCTACCTCGGAAATAATATATTTTCATATATGTTACCGAAGGGGAATTTTTAGTTGATAATAAGCCCACCGTCCCGTGGGTCGAACCACCGACGGACGAGGAATCAGCACTACAGTGACACACTATATATATATATATATATATATATATATATATATATATATATATATATATATATATATATATATATATATATATATATATATATATGAATGTCTTTTTTCCTGTAATACTACAGTGTAATATGAAAATAAGAAGGCCCATAAAACACTATTTAAACGTTGAAACCATATATTTCGGGCACTTGTTTCTGTGCCCCTGTTCACTGGTAGAATATGGACAGGTGGAAAGTTATAATGGTATATATACAAAAACATGAAGGTGTGGCCTTAGGCCTCCGATGTTAAGGAGGTGGCGTTTCTTAAGAAGGAGGAGATTGACCAAATTCCTAGTGGTTTTTGGCCTCATTAGCTCCCGTTTGACGATGGATCTGGCGGTCGCGTTTCTTGGGTCATCTTCTTCAAAAGGGGTGCGAGGATTAAAGGTGTCAATGGCGTCCGATTTCCAATGTCCTCCTGACAGGTTCATATTGTTGGTTTGATTGATGATAGCAGATTCCAGCATCTTTCTTTTGTACGGACAGCTACTCTTGAAAACCAACTCCGCCCCACTCCAGTTAATGACATGCCCTGTATTTCTAATATGTAGGAAAATTCCCGAACTCTCCGAAGCGTAACGTGCTGATCTTTTGTGCTCTGTTATTCTTTGCGAGAGCGATCTACCTGTCTCGCCTACATAAATGTCATGACAATTACTACACGGTATCTTGTAAACTCCGGCTTCTTCCCTTTTGTTATTTAAGTATACGTTAACGAGCGAACTCCCGATGGATTTGGGATAATGGAAAATGAAAGGATTATTAGAACTGAGTTTCTCGGTGGCCTTTTGGATGTTTTCATCGTATGGAAGCTTTATTTTGTTGTTGAAATCTATTTGTCTGTTGTGAGTGGGACCTCTGTAGTATATTTTATTTGCTTTATTAATAGCCCTCTCGATAATGTGTGGTGGATAGAGCAGTTGCGTTAGGTGTTGGCGGATCGTGTTAAATTCTTGATCCAGGTACTCATTTGAACATATCCTAAGTCCTCTGAGGAATAGGTTGCACCCTACCATGATTTTTACGGAGACGTCGTGGTAGCTTAAGAAATGAATGTAGGAGACAGCGAAGGTGGGTTTTCTATATACTGTAAATGCATACCTGTTCTGTTTTCTTATGATCAGTACATCTAGGAACGGCAGTTTTCCGTCCTTTTCCCATTCTGTTTTAAATTTTATGGTCGGAACTAGCGAATTTAGCCTATTAAAAATTCCTTAAAGTCCCCAGCTATTGTCCCAGAAAGTAAAGATATCATCTACGTATCTAAGCCAGATCATGTTATGGGGTTTGATAGACGACAAAAGTTCTGTTTCGAAATATTCCATGTACAAGTTTGCTAGAAGGGGTGATAGGGGACTTCCCATGCTACAGCCAAATTTTTGTTTGTAAAATTACCATTGAAAGAAAACACGTTGTTAGTTACACAGAGGTTGATAAGTTTTAAAGTTTTATCAATGCCAAGAGGAAAATGGTCTTCATATGGTTGTAACTTCCTCTCTAAGAAAAAACAACACGTCGGCAATCGGGACTTTAGTAAATAATGAATCAACGTCTAGACTGAGCAGTTTGATGTTGTTTGAGGGGATGTTTAAACTATTAAATTTTTGTATGAAATCTTCTGCGTGTTTGACGTGGGAGGATGAGAAGGTTCCTAGAAAGGGTGATAACAAGTCTGCGAGCCATTTTGATAATTTGTACATGAAAGAGCCCTGCTAGATATTATGGGGCGTAAAGGAATCCCATCTTTATGTGTTTTCGGGAGGCCGTAAAAATAGGGGAGAGAGGGGTTGATTACCTTGAATGTCTCTAGTAATTCTATGTCTTTTTATTGCCCCTATGGTTCTAACTGATTTGTTAAACTGAGCAGCAATATTTGTTGTGGGATCTTTCGTTAATTTGTCGTAGGTCTCCGCATCGTTTAGAAGTTCTTGAACTTTATTGATGTATGTCTCCTTGTCTAACAGAACTATTTTCCCGTCTTTGTCAGATTTTGTGATGATGATATCCCCCTTTTCTTAAGCTAACTAATGCATTTTGGAATCTTTTCGGGAGCGAATTTTTGTTGTTATTTTGCTCCAAGACATTTAGCAAAATGCCTTTGAGACATGCCTCTTTCTTGTCATAGTTGTTTTTGCAAAATGTTTATCAAAAGCAACTAGGAAATTAAGATTACTCTCGGGACCAGGTTTTAGAGCGAATGAAACTCCAAGATTTAAAACGGTCTGTTCTTCTGCAGTGAGGGGATGGTTAGAGAGATTCAGCACATTATTGGGAAGGCCAAGATTATTCCATACGCTGTTCCTAATCAGTCTTTTTAATTTGTAGCACAAATTTCTGGAGTGGGACTCACTGTTTTCAATAGCACCTGATAGCACAAAATATGAAAGATATCTGTACATACCATCATCCCTGCACATGAGGCGAAGTGACGTGGCTAGCTCACTTATTTTTCTTCTAATCACATAGATGTCTTGGTGTGTGGCTTGTATTCTGTCTTGGAGGAATGTGCGGATGGAGTCCGGAAATGGGTCTGACGCCGATGTCCAACGCGTGAAACCGTACATTTTGGGAGAAACTTGTTCCTGTAGGCATTCTTGTAGAAAATTTCTCTGATTCTTCCTCTTGTGTAACCCATGTACTAGCCGTTCGTACCGTCTGAAGATGTGCTTGACAGCTGGGTTGAAGCCGAAAAACTGGCGTAAACTGTGATGTTCCATAATGGGCAAAAATGAATGTCTTTTCCTGTAATACTACAGTGTAATATGAAAATAAGAAGGCCCATAAAACACTATTTAAACGTTGAAACCATATATTTCGGGCACTTGTTTCTGTGCCCCTGTTCACTGGTAGAATATGGACAGGTGGAAAGTTACAATGGTATATATACAAAAACATGAAGGTGTGGCCTTAGGCCTTCGATGTTAAGGAGGTGGCGTTTCTTAAGAAGGAGGAGATTGACCAAATTCCCTAGTGGTTTTTGGCCTCATTAGCTCCCGTTTGGCGATGGATCTGGCGGTCGCGTTTCTTGGGTCATCTTCTTCAAAAGGGGTGCGAGGATTAAGGTGTCAATGGCGTCCGATTTCCAATGTCCTCCTGACAGGTTCATATTGTTGGTTTGATTGATGATAGCAGATTCCAGCATCTTTCTTTTGTACGGACAGCTACTCTTGAAAACCAACTCCGCCCCACTCCAGTTAATGACATGCCCTGTATTTCTAATATGTAGGAAAATTCCCGAACTCTCCGAAGCGTAACGTACTGATCTTTTGTGCTCTGTTATTCTTTGCGAGAGCGATCTACCTGTCTCGCCTACATAAATGTCATATTTTGTGCTATCAGGTGCTATTGAAAACAGTGAGTCCCACTCCAGAAATTTGTGCTACAAATTAAAAAGACTGATTAGGAACAGCGTATGGAATAATCTTGGCCTTCCCAATAATGTGCTGAATCTCTAACCATCCCCTCACTGCAGAAGAACAGATCGTTTTAAATCTTGGAGTTTCATTGGCTCTAAAACCTGGTCCCGAGAGTAATCTTAATTTCCTAATTGCTTTTGATAAACATTTTGCAAAAACAACTATGACAAGAAAGAGGCATGTCTCAAAGGCATTTTGCTAAATGTCTTGGAGCAAAATAACAACAAAAAATTCGCTCCTGAAAAGATTCCAAAATGCATTAGTTAGCTTAAGAAAAAGGGGATATCATCATCACAAAATCTGACAAAGACGGGAAAATAGTTCTGTTAGACAAGGAGACATACATCAATAAAGTTCAAGAACTTCTAAACGATGCGAGACCTACGACAAATTAACGAAAGATCCTACAACAAATATTGCTGCTCAGTTTAACAAATCAGTTAGAACCATAGGGGCAATAAAAAGACATAGAATTACTAGAGACATTCAAGGTAATCAACCCCTCTCTCCCCTATTTTTACGGCCTCCCGAAAACACATAAAGATGGGATTCCTTTACGCCCCATAATATCTAGCAGGGCTCTTTCATGTACAAATTATCAAAATGGCTCGCAGACTTGTTATCACCCTTTCTAGGAACCTTCTCATCCTCCCACGTCAAACATGCAGAAGATTTCATACAAAAATTTAATAGTTTAAACATCCCCTCAAACAACATCAAACTGCTCAGTCTAGACGTCGATTCATTATTTACTAAAGTCCCGATTGCCGACGTGTTTTTTTTCTTAGAGAGGAAGTTACAACCATATGAAGACCATTTTCCTCTTGGCATAGATAAAACTTTAAAACTTATCAACCTCTGTGTAACTAACAACGTGTTTTCTTTCAATGGTAATTTTTACAAACAAAAATTTGGCTGTAGCATGGGAAGTCCCCTATCACCCCTTCTAGCAAACTTGTACATGGAATATTTCGAAACAGAACTTTTGTCGTCTATCAAACCCCATAACATGATCTGGCTTAGATACGTAGATGATATCTTTACTTTACTTCGCTTTATTAATAGCCCTCTCGCCAACACCTAACGCAACTGCTCTATCCACCACACAATATCGAGAGGGCTATTAATAAAGCGAATAAAATATACTACAGAGGTCCCACTCACAACAGACAAATAGATTTCAACAACAAAATAAAGCTTCCATACGATGAAAACATCCAAAAGGCCACCGAGCAACTCAGTTCTAATAATCCTTTCATTTTCCATTATCCCAAATCCATCGGGAGTTCGCTCGTTAACGTATACTTAAATAACAAAAGGAAGAAGCCGGAGTTTACAAGATACCGTGTAGTAATTGTCATGACATCTATGTAGGCGAGACAGGTAGATCGCTCTCGCAAAGAATAACAGAGCACAAAAGATCAGTACGTTACGCTTCGGAGAGTTCAGGAATTTTCCTACATATTAGAAATACAGGGCATGTCATTAACTGGAGTGGGGGCGGAGTTGGTTTTCAAGAGTAGCTGTCCGTACAAAAGAAAGATGCTGGAATCTGCTATCATCAATCAAACCAACAATATGAACCTGTCAGGAGGACATTGGAAATCGGACGCCATCGACACCTTAATCCTCAGACCCCTCTTGAAGAAGATGACCCAAGAAACGCGACCGCCAGATCCATCGCCAAACGGCAGCTAATGAGGCCAAAAACCACTAGGGAATTTGGTCATTCTCCTCCTTCTTAAGAAACGCCACCTCCTTAACATCGGAGGCCTAAGGCCACACCTTCATGTTTTTGTATATATACCATTGTAACTTTCCACCTGTCCATATTCTACCAGTGAACAGGGGCACAGAAACAAGTGCCCGAAATATATGGTTTCAACGTTTAAATAGTGTTTTATGGGCCTTCTTATTTTCATATATATATATATATATATATACATATATATATATATATATATATATATATATATATATATATATATATATATATATATATATATATATATATATATATATATATATATATATATATATATATATACTTACAAAATGAAAGGAAGGGGTTAACTTTAATTTAGATACTGCCAGTTGGGCCAAAGGAGAGCACCAGTCTGCAAACAAAATGCAGGGAGGAAATTTACACTTACCTTATTTTACCCAATTAGATCAAATATTGGGAGGTAGCCATGGGAAATGAGGGAGTCACTTACACTACAATGAATTTATTTACACATGAAGCAATGAAATGACGCTGGGAGTTGAAGAGCCAGCAAACAACAAAAGTAAGAATGATGCAAGAATTAAATTCATAAGGACGTCAATGGCACATCATTAACTGGACATCAAAATAAGGCGTGAATTAACCTGCTGAGGGGGCTTTCTTGCAACGGGCCGCTAACTAGACTTTCTTGGATTTTCTATACGGCAGTATTCCAGGGGACTTACTGTAATTTACAAGGCTTGGTTGACTGAGGTGCAAAGCAGGATTCCTGGAATAAAGAGCCAGTCTTAGTAATCGCATGCACTGGAGTTATCACATGAAACCTAGGTACTAGGGAGAATTTAATCACTTGAGTGCTTAATTTAAGTAGCCCTTATTTAACACTATGGAGGGAGTAGCCTACTTCTGATCACTGAAACTTGTATTGGCACTGGGGAGAGAGAGCATGGGCTTTGTTGTCCATCTCAAAACAAGGGGGAGCTTGAAGGAGAATGGAAAAATTGAAAATTAGGAGCTGGGGAGAAATTTACGATGAGAGAAAGAATTGTACTGGCAGTAGACCGCTACTCAGACATACTTGATGCTGTTGCATGAGCTCTTTACAAGACAAACTAGGTCGCTGGCACTTGTCCACTACCACAGGAGAAGGTTTTTTCTAAGTGCATCCCTGGCGTCTCACCTCGTGCTTCTTGGTTCAAACAACATCTTCGAGTGCGTTTGTTCATGCGCAAGCAGGTCACATCTGAAAGCAAGTCTTACAGCCATTAAAGGGTCACAGGGAAAGAGGCCTTATAACTAAGTCCCTGAGGCTCAAAGTAATAGCCCCTCCTTCAAAAGGCTTTCGCCTTTTATGCTTAACAAACTTCCTAGTCTCTTCTACCCTAATGAAGGAAATGCATTGACTGATCATGTGATTGAGGGGGATGAGGGGGAGAAAGCTAAAGTGTGTCATTGTCCTTTACCCCAGGTCAGGCGATGTCAGGGTGGGGAAAAGGGAATCTGCCCCTACATACAGTCAAAACAAGAGGCTTAATGTCTCTCTCCCACCATTAAATTGGCTCTTCGTTGCTACTGCGAAAGACATTGTTCATAAGATTTAATATATTACCGGGCGGAATAGGCGGGATGGATTAAAATACGTGAAAGGTCCCCCCTTTGAAAAGGCATTCGAAGGTCTTGGCTAAGAAAGTCATTCATCCCTACTAGTCAACTAGCGTCCCTACATGAGATGTGCAGGGCACTGCAATACCTAAATCCACCTACCTAACTGCTATGAGGGGTACTCGGTTGGCTAACTTACTTACTACAACAGGCTTGACCTATCTAAGGTTATAGACACTTGTACTAACTGTCTCTAATGACAGGAGAACTCTACTCCTAGGCAAATGCACATAGTAAAAAATTAACCTGACCTACTATCCTACGACTCTGGCACTGAAAGAGTTGGCAATGACAAATGGCACACAATGAATTATGAGTTACGCAATGCTTTAAAATGCACGCTACAAAATTAAACATGAGTAACCTGACGGGTAAATCACGGTATGCAATTAAGGGAGGTACCAGTTTGAGTAGGTGATAGTTTTGAAGGAGGTTAGTTGGAAAAAGGTTAGTATGTTATAAATGCCTAAGGTGTTAGGAGTTAATACGACTGGGGCAGATATCATGCAGGCTACCTTTTCTGGGCAGGTGCCAGGATCACTCTGAGATGGAAGCAGCACTGTGCCAACTGGGCATGAATGCCAAGGAAAGCTCGCGGCTCTGATGTGTTAAATGGATCTCTTCCACCCCTTCTTCTTCTTCTTCGGGGACCTCTAAGTTCTGGCTATGCCATTCCTAGGAGGTGATGACAGTACCAACTCTGGAGAATAGCCAGGAGCACCGTCAGGAGCAGGATCAGGGCAGCCTCAGTAGCTACAGGCTGGTCTCCTACTTTGACTGTTGCGACAAGCATTGTGGGACTGGAGCCAGTGTCTGCATCCTAGCTGGACAGTTCCTGGTTGACCAGAAAAGAGGTAATGACCAGGCCTGCCAGATGGTCATCCTCGGCAGGTGGAAGAGAGTTGGAAGAAGAAACATCGGTGGTTGGAGGCTCACAATGGGCGATGACCACTGTGAGGATAGGTGGATTTCCTGTAGGAGGATCCATGTCAGGTTTTAGATCCGGCACTGGCACTAACTCGGAGCCAGGCATAGGGATTAAGGCTAGTATGGAGATTCCGGCCAAGATAGGCAGAGCTTGGCACTGACCAGTGCTCACAAGTGGCACTGGCAGCAAAATGGATTCAGGCGAGGCTGAGGAGGGACCCGGGGATGCAAAACCCCTCGGTGTACCTGGAGTGATAGGCAACAGAGAATCCTCTCTTGGGGAGAGGGCCAAGCCTCTTGGGTTGGTTGTGGAAATGGGGGCAGCTGTGGCTAGCTTGCTGGGCACTTTGACCATCCTTCGGAGTGCCCTCTTATGTTGCAGGTCCTGTGGCGGTATTTAGTAGTATCCCTTTGTGGTGAGAGAGGAGTTTTTTGGTGGCCGTCCAGTGTTGAGATTCGCAGACTAGGCCTGGAATGGTTTAGATACTGGTGGGTCCAGTTCACTCTTGGGCAAACGGAAGGTTGGGCTGATGGTGGCACAGCTGTCACAGAGACTGTGTTCTGCTCAGGAAGTTTTGGCATGGCCTCACTGGCAGAGGCAGTCAGGCAACAGAGTGGCGTGGGTGTGGGACATCCCCAGAGGATGTCTCGTCCTAGCATGAATTCCACTCCGTGCCAAATACGTTTCACCACTCCAAGGCGGTGAGTTTGGGTGCTCCAAGGGGTGATCACTCTGAGTTCTACTGTGGAAATGGCCAAGTATTGTTCATCTACCGAGGTTACCGTCCACCTGGTTTGCTTGTCTACTGTGGCACTGACTGGCACTTTAGCCCGATCAATCCGGCTAATATCCGAGCCTGTGTCGGCAGTAGCTGGTAGGTGCACTGGTGGGCTACAGCCATCCAGGGGGGCCACTGAGATAGACTGAGTCCAGACCTGCTCAGGATGAGACCTCTCTGGCGGCACAGCCAGGGAGGAGGTGGCACTAATCTGGTTGACATGCCGGGGATAAGGCACATGTTTCTAGTAGGCAGGATACCCGGAAGAAGAGTGCCCTGGAGCTCCACAGCCTCGGCAGGATTCCCTGGGATGGGATGATCTCCCGGCAGTGACAGTCTGCTGGGAAGGTGGTGTGGAGGTAGAAGGAGAGGAAGAGCGGCGGTTATTGGTAGGCTGCCGTTGTTTGTTGCCCTGGTTGTTGTCTGCCTTGTAGTGGTACTCGGCTTCGGCATGACTGTACCTCTTGCAGATGGTGCAAGTAGATTTGCTAGGTGGTCCGTTCCATGGGTGTGTTGAACCTGTGAGGTATCCGGGTGGCACTACACACCGTTGAAAAGTGCTGTGAGACACATTAAACATTTCTCAGACATCAGCCAAACGGCAGGCTTCCCTGAGAGTGGGGGTTACTTATCACTGAGGTACACAGCCAGAGGCCCAGGCACACACATTGGAAAAGATCCTTCAACATGGTCTGTTAAATAGTCCTTGAAAGTTGTGCATCTCAGGGAGTCGACCCAGTGGGTCCCAGCCTGAGTCTTGTGACAGGCCCATTCTGTCCAGGACCAGCTAGCTTCCTTGGCCAGACCTCGGAACCGTTGTCGCCACTTCTCAGGGGTGATTTCGTATGCCCTGGCTATTACCTCACGGACTGTGGCCATATCGCCTCTCTGAATCTGCTCCAGTGAGCAGAGGGCTGCCTTTGCTTTTGCTGCCAGGTGTTTGGTCAGCACTAAGGTCTTCTCGGCCTCAGTGGTGTTGAAATTATCGAAGAGTGCCTCGACCTCCTCAAGCCATGCTTCCAGGTCTTTCTCAGTCCACTTGGGGACTAGGGCATTAAGGCTTGATAGTGGAGCATTTAAGGCAGCAGGTGTGGGGCTAGAGGCTTGTTGGGATGCTAGAGCTTCTGCGCTTTCCCTCCTGGCTCTGTCCAACTCGAGCTCCTTATCTTTGAACGGCTAGCTCGTGCTGTCTTTTTCTCTGTTCTCTTTCTTCTTCTTCTCTCCTCTGCTCGGCTTCTCTCTGTCTTTGTACTGCTACCTGTTCTTTGATCCACTTGGTGAGTGTGGCTCCCGAGAGCCCGGCCTCCTTCCCTAAATTCATGAAGGCTTGGTACTCCTCTGTTGCCATGTTGCTGGTGGTGAAGGGCGGCTAAGTGGGATGACTGGGCGTTTCTAGAGGAAAGGTCTGTGACGATGTGGGAAGTGTCCCGTAATTTGGTGGCACTTCAGTGGTGTGGCACCCTTTTAATAAGGTGGCACTGTGGTTCAGTGTGCCGTATGAAGGTCACACTGATGGAGCGATCCTGAAGGAAGTCTGATCCTTATGGGCAGATACGCTGGTAGATATGGAAGTGCTCCTGAAGGTATAATATTCCTTATGGGCGGAAACAATTAGGAAATGGGAGTGATCCTGAAGGGGCTGCGGTCTTTATGGGCAGATACATTATTGGTATCACTCTGTATATCAGATACAGGTCCAGTGGTTTATGAGCGGTTATTTTGATTGGGTAGCACTGTGGTGCCGGTGTGCTCCATGGAGCAATACTAAAGGTCAGTGCAATCAACCAGCACTGAAGGAGTGGGACTCTGCCTGAGGCAGAAGGTAATCAAGGAGTAAGAGGGAAAGGAGAGATGCCGGCAGACAGTCAGTGAGAAAGGAAAGGGAAAGAAGAAAGATAAGTGCTTCAGTAATTTGGTTGGTTTACAGTGCCTCAAATTAGTGGCACTGTGGGAAGGGGAAACTGGGGTGTGACACTTGTGGGTGGCTAGTTTTATGAACTAGAGATTGCTTCCTGACATGGGGAAAGGAAGCCTTCTCCATGACATGTGGAGAGGGAGGATATGGGTATGGCACTCAATATGCAATTTTGCGCTTGCGGCATACGCAAGTCTTGAATGAGAAATACCCACTCGTGCACAGCAGTAGATAAACGTGTAAGTAATTAGTTGTCTGTGTGAGTGATGGCGTACGAGAATTTATATGGGCTGAAGCACTAAATGGAAAAAGCAGGTATGCAATATTATTCACTGAACACGAGCGCTTATAAATTCCACGCACTCTGTATATGATAAAGGAATAATGGGTTTGAATCCTAAAAGATCAAAGGTTGAATAAACAAAAAGAAAATTCTTTGTAGTTAGCTTTATGACTCGTGGGCTTATCTTCCAATACTCGTGGATAAATTTTGTATGCCCCTTTGCTTATTCTGTTTGTAATCTGAGAAAGAGAGAAAGAGGAACAGCAGATAAGTAGTGTCGCTTTGGGTTTAAAAGGCATTTTTCATTGTTTACCCAGCTGCGTTAGGCTGACAAAAGGTTTGGTAAACTCTGAACAGGAAATGTCCATCATGTAAAGATAAGGGTGGTATCGCTCTCTAAGCTCACCCTTGTGTATTTGTATACTTTGTATACGTGTGTTTATGTGTATTTATACACGTGTATTCTGTGTGAACATCCTATGTGTATTCTCGAGTATTCTGAAAGGGCCTATGAGAGTTAAAAGTGCAGTGTTTTCTAAAGACACCAGTAGTCTGCTAGAAAGAGTTCTCAGAGAAAGATCCCTTTCTCTCTCTCTCTGTCTCTCGATAATCCCATATCTAGTTGTAAAAGCTCTGTTAAACTCACCCCAGGAGTGTGTTAATTTTGTAGAGGGTGATCAGGAATATTTTGTGCAAGTGTTGAGGAGATGTAATAGTGTAATCATTACAAAAGGTAATGTGGTGACTACTGAGTTTTGTAAAGTGATATTCTTGGTAAAAAGAGAATTGCTGTTTTTGAATAAGTCTTAGAAAGACGTGAGTTTAACTTTTCTTTTTATAGGGAAAAGTTAGTGTGAAAGATTGATATAATCTTTAAGCACATTATTGGTGATTGTTGTATTTCCATTTTTTGCAAATTGCATTCTTATATGTCTGTGCTATCACATTATTATTATTTCATTGTTACTGTGTTTTGCTAGTGATTTCTTAGCATTTTGTTAGTGCCTACCTGTTATTGAGATTTTGGAGAATGTTATGTGGATTCCAGTCAGTAGTATTTTGGTGACTGTTTGTAATGGTTAAATCAGGTAAATACTTGGCACTTGGGTGATAGTTAATATTTTGATTCTTACCTAACCAGATTGTTTTCGTGATAAATTAAAGTTTTGGGATTTAAACTTGATTAAGAAATACTTGAATCTTACACTGTTGTCAATTAATGGTAAATCTTTTGAGATTCTGAACTTTACATATAATTTTTGAACTTAGAAATAAACCTGTTTGTTTAAAGTTTTTAAAACATAGCGTTTCATTTTGATCACCAGTAATTAGGGACATTAATGAGTGTGTACAAGGTAAGTGATGTATCTGTTTGTTCACCTGAGACTTATCTAGGTAAAATAGAACCAGAGAGGCAGCTACAGTGCTGGTTGAAGATAACCCACATTCCACTAATCTGGATATAACTTAATAGTTGTTACCTCATCCATAACTTGATAAAGTTACATAGATTTTCTCAAGATATAAATAAGTTTATGGGATCATTATACCTTTAGAGATTCAGTCACTCTTTGTTATGAGGTTTCAAGTACTTGGTTGATGTGAGGTAACTTTTCGTATTATCATTTGCACAACAGATTTGTTGGCCCATTTGTGTAATAACCAGTTGCTTGATCACATCGTAACAATATATATATATATATATATATATATATATATATATATATATATATATATATATATATATATATATATATATATATATGACTAAAAATTTTATGGATCAAGTATGGTACTCCAGTGCATGGAATATCCATGTGGCTTTGAAACAATGCTTGAAAAACAACATTCACAAAACAAGAATTCACCACATATCATGTAGTAAGCTGGCGAACTGGTAACAGGGATACGAAGGTAGATTGCTTGCACATGTGAAAGAGCATCTCTTGAAAACACAGAGAGAGCTTCGTTGATTATTAAAATGAACATACAGGCCTAAGAAGTAAATGAACAAAGTCTAAGGCTAGAGGAGGCACTGAATTCACTTATTAAGTCACACTATTTCACTTATTAAATTCAGCAAAGATAACTCATTAAGCAAAGGACATTTAATCACTTGATTGCCAATTGAAAAGGGATTCACAAGTAAGGGAAAGTTTGTGAATTGAAAGTCGAGAGAATTATGGAAATTAGACTGGGCAAAAATCCCTTCCCTATTGAGAGATACCTGTTTGACATAAGGTCTATTTCCTTAGTTCCAGAGCAAGGCTGGGTTCCAATTAGCCCTTATGACTGCCTTCACTGCAGTGTCGTACGTTTAACTTGTTAGGTAGGATAGGGAAAGAAGTCCTCCCAGGGCAACTCGCTCACTCACTGAGCGATATAACGGTGTAGCTATATGCCGGCTTCTGGCGCCCTGATTTCTTCCCAGGGCATACTCAGACCTCTGTCTTGGGTCATGTGACTGGTTGGTAGTCTGTTTGACTTCATCTTCATTGGAGTGATCTGGAATGAGGAGGATTCTGCCCCAGCATAAGAGCGAAGATGGAGTGTAGGATTAGAAGCTTAGGGAGTGGCAAAACAATGAGAAAATGCATTTATGATAAAGTAGAAGAAGACCTCCTGCGTGCTTTTGCTGGAAATTGCCCTCTCACACCTTCATTTAGGTTGGGGAGTGTATTTTATTAAATATAATGTATTTTTAAAATGGCAGAAGGTCTGAATTTATATATATATATATATATATATATATATATATATATATATATATATATATATATATATATATATATATACACATATATATATATATATATATATATATATATATATATATATATATATATATATATATATATATATATATATATATATATATATATATATATATATATATATATATATATATATATATTCTTTTTGGTACCTTCAATTATAAACGGTAAATCTTTTGTCTTTAGGTATTCATTATTAACTGTAAAAATAAGGCACAAATAAGGCTGTCAAAGAAGCACAAAGAAAACACTCCACACTGGTAGGGTGAATATTAACACGCATCATTGACTCACAGAAAGAATGAATAATTCATATATCCTTATCAGGTGAAAAGTTCAGAGCAAGCCTTGTCACAACTCTGAAGGACAAGCATGGCAGGAGTGGCAGTTGTGAAGCCCCTATAATCACACCCGCAGGTAGAGCGGGTATAGCAGTGAAAGCAATGGAGAACTCCGGGAGGCACGCACCGGTCCAAGAAGAGGTAACCCTCTGTAGGTGAAGGCGTCCTTTAAACAATCCTCCAAGGCGTTATCTAACCTTCCAAAGACACTAGCAACGTAAAGCCATAGGTAAAAACTGTACTTCCAGTATGAAATAACCGAGCACACTCTTGCATACTCACCCAAAGGTTTACACAATGTATGAGAGAACGAGATAACAAGGAAAGGGCAGACAAGCCATCAAACGACCTAAAAAAAAAAAAAAAAAAAAAAAAAAAAAAACACTCATGGGTGAGGTACCACTTACATACAGAAAAACCTGTGGTGGCGGGAAAAAGACCCTAACCCAGCCTTTTGTGACTTAAGAAAACAAAGCAAAAATACTAAGTTAATCATGAATGATTTACATGAAATTATTACTATATATATATATATATATATATATATATATATATATATATATATATATATATATATATATATATATATATATATATATATATATATATATATATATATATATATATATATATATATATATATATATGGTATGGCAACTAAATCCCCTGTAGTGTGGTTGCTAAAGCATAGGTTTACTATTTAAGTGAACTGAGTCCCGAATGTTGAATATGAATGATAACAATAACACTTTCTATGCAATATATGAAAGGGTTGCAACTCCCAGCCATATTTTGATGCGTCTTTCAACATAAGATATATAGAGACCTAAGAGGAATTGTGTTGTATAGGTTTAATTGGCGTCTTCCCTTACAGTATTTTTACGATGCCTCCTTTCACCTTGTTACTTAGTGATGTTTCCGCTTTTCTTCGAGGTCATTTGGTAATAGAAAGGAAATCGGTTAAATTTTGTGATCTTCAAGCAAATAAATAAGTATTCTCTATATCCGTTGATATATTTATTTACTAATTTTTCGTGCTGTTCAAGACAAACCAGCGATATTTCATTGCCTTTACTGAGCACAGGAACAAAATAAGGTGAAATGACAGGGCATCAGTGGAGTGGAATATAAAATTTAGGTTCAAAATCAACACGGAACCCATGAATCATTCAGCGCTATGGTGAAAATTAATGAAAATTCAAATACAATAAATAGAATTTAAAAATAGCATCATAGAGATGGTCTATGTTTAAAAAGGTAAAAACGAAGAGATTTAATTACTAATGGAATCAAAATTACCATAAATAAGATAAAAAGGACACACTTACACAAAATTTCAGATCTTTTCCTTTGGGAGCCGTTCACTGGTCGGAGATAGTGAAGTTGTCAGTCAGTCAGTCCGACAACGTTTTGCGCTTGGAAAAATTATGTAAGTGCAATGGATTATCTTGCTATTGTACTTTACCTTTGTAGCAATGTACATTGTCTCCTGCACTCAAGCAAGTTTACTGGCTCATTTTTCATATATGGAAATTCGAAGGATACATCCTTCTATTTTCTCAACTCAGGTTTTAGTTTTCTGAAAAGAAAACTATTGTGCCGGCTTTGTCTGTCCGTCCGTATTGTTTCTGTCTGGCCTTTTTCTGTCCACCCCCTCAGATCTTAAAAAATTACCGACGCTAGAGGGCTGCAAATTGGTATTGGTTGATCATCCACCCTCCAATCATCAAACATGGCAAATTGTAGCCCTCTAGCCTCAGTAGTTTTCATTTTATTTAAGGTTAAAGTTAGCCAAAATCGTGCGTCTAGCAACGATATAGGCCGGGCCACCACAGGGCTGAGGTTAAAGTTTCATGGGCCGCGGCTCATACAGCACTTACCGAGACCACCGAAAGATAGATTAATTTTCGGGGGCCTAGATTATATGATGTACTGAAAACTTGATTGCGCCGAAGAAACTTCAGCGCATTTTTTTTACTTGTTTAAGGACTGCGCCGAAGAAACTTCGCCGCATTTTTTTACTTGTTTAAGGGTGAGGCTGGTAGCTCCGAGCCTTGTTTTCTTTTTGTTCCCAGCAGGTGCTGCTACCAGTTTACAGGTGTGGGTCTTATTGCTATTGTTGATTTTCAGTTTT
The DNA here is from genome assembly GCF_040412425.1 of Macrobrachium rosenbergii. Lineage (NCBI taxonomy): Eukaryota > Metazoa > Arthropoda > Malacostraca > Decapoda > Palaemonidae > Macrobrachium > Macrobrachium rosenbergii. The sequence continues at coordinate 74,538,033 of NC_089741.1, read as the reverse complement.
CTGTAAGGGAAAACAATTGTGCCGGCTTTGTCTGTCCGTCTCAACTTTTTCCTGTCTGAACTTTTTCTGTCTGTCCTCAGATCTTAAAAACTACTGAGGTTAGAGGGCTGCGAATTGGTATGTTGATCTTCCACTATCCAATCATCAAATTGCAGCTCTCTTGCCTCAGTAGTTTTTATTTTATTTAAGGTTAAAGTTACTCATAATCGTGCTTCTGGCAACGATATAGGATAAGCCACCACCAGGCCGTGGTTAAAGTTTCATGGGCGCGGCTCATACAGCATTACACTGAGACCACCAAAAGATAGATCCATTTTTGGTAGTCTTGATTACACGCTGTAGCGGCTGTACAGAAAACTTGATTGCACCAAAGAAACCTCGGCGCACTTTTTACTTGTTGTTAGTTGAACCTAATAATAATAATAATAGTAAAATAATAATAATAATAATTATAATAATAATAATAATCGTTAGCCTGAGAATGATCCTTTTTTCCATGGCTACCACTCATCTACCCTAACTTGCATGTGTGATATGGCTATGTTTACTAGCTCTATTTCTGTACTGTCATAGCCACAGGACTCGTAAAATACTAAGAACAACAAAAAATACTAGAAAGACATGTGTAATCTACGGCATTTCCGTAAAGGACTAGAAAAAGGTGACATGCAGGCGAGAGGAATTTTTCTAGATCCATAACTGAAGACGCACCCTTGTAAAATGAAGTTTGTAAAATAAAGCTGTGAAGGACACGATGTGTATATCTCTTACCTCTCACTTGTAAACAAGGAGACCCGCCTCACAAGAGACTAGGTTAAATGGAATATTTGATTTGATCGTTTGTTTCGCATAGGACAAAGGGTAGTTTTCCTTTTCCGGTCTGACATAACATTCGTGCGTTTTCAGTCTATTTCAGGGTATTTCATGATTTACTGAAAATATTTTTGTAGGAGAAAATAGTGCATTGATATACCTGCACCACTTGAGTAGAGTTCGACAGAAGGGAAATCCCTGTAGGGAGGCTAGTGCCTTCAGTGCACCTCATGCGGTGTACGGTAGGCATTACTTAAGGTTCTTTGCAGCGTGCCTTCGGCCCCTAACTGCAACCCCTTTCATTCCTTTCGCTCTACTTCCTTTCATATTCTCTTTCTTCTATCTTACTTTCCACCCTCTCCTAAGAATTGATTCATATTGCAACTGCTAGGTTTTCCTCCAATTATCCCTTTCAAACCTTTTACTGTCAATTTCTGTTTCAGCGCTGAATGACCTCATAGGTCCTAGTGCTTGGCCCTTGGCCTAAATCCTATATTCTATTCAATTCGATAGAAGGGAAATATTTAAAGCTTTACTAAGATTAATTATGTTTTACTATAATATATGTTTGTATATTGCACAGAAATTAGTAATAAGCCTAGAAATGTCATTCGAACACAGGAACATGCAAATGTTATTTTAACAAGGTTAGAGTCTGGGTTCAAGTAAGATGGAGCAAAATAGTAATCAACTATGAATGATGATCACTATTTCTGAAAGGTTTTCTTCAATACATGATTCTTATTTTCTAAAGATAACGCCATTTCCTAACTTCCATTTATTGTTGTATTTATGCCATTACTATCGTATTAAGAGAGAAATCTGTTCGTCATTACCTGAAACAAACACATTACAATACTCATTTGATGTAGCATAACACACGGACCGCACGTTAGGGTTTTTCTTTTTGCAGTCATTGTATGCCCTCAAGAGGCTTCATGCGCACTATCTTTACGGCGTTCAGTTGGCAGCTTCAATGATTCACTTGTCCTCCGCACGGCAGACTAGTACCAAAAATGAATTTTGAAGAGGAAACACTGAAAGGATGCAGCGTACACAAACACACACAAAATATATATATATATATATATATATATATATATATATATATATATATATATATATATATATATATGTATGTATATATATATATATATATATATATATATATATATATATATATATATATATATATATATATATATATATATATATATATACATATATATATATATATATATATATATATATATATATATATATATATATATATATATATATATATATATATATATATATATATATATATATATATATATATATATATATATATATATATATATATATAAGAAATTATTCAAGGGTTTCAATTTAACATTACGTCCGTGGTATGAGAAGAAAGTAAATTTTTATTTCCTTTGAAACTAGCTCTCATGTCATATGTGAAGTTAGATTTTTTTCTCTTTGCAGCTAAATATCTAGAAAACACTATTCAGAGTTCACTGGAATTTTCTGAAGATACAGGTGATAGAACAAAAATAAAGACACCATTTAAAAATAGTTTAGATAGAACACAATCATACATAATGTACACACATACACACACAAACCAGACACAAGCACATATTATATATATATATATATATATATATATATATATATATATATATATATATATATATATATATATATATATATATATATATATATATATATATATATATATAAAGTTATTACCACCAGATCACTAAATTTTAAGAATCTTAT